>NC_088110.1:14439078-14739342 GCF_036370855.1 Dromaius novaehollandiae
TGACGGGGGCACGTCAGCAGGGAGATGCCTTTGTCTGCCTGGAATCCAAAGCTCCCACTTCCCTGCCTGAGTGTTTTACATCTCAGCTGTGTTTTTGCGTCCCTAAAGCAGGTCCTACTTCAGATGTCGAAGTCCTTCTTTAACCCTAGGTTTAGAGGCATATGAGAAAAAAAGACAAATAACATCAAGGTTATCAGGCCAGACAACTGACCTACCAGACAACTACCCTACAGGCAATCGGGTAGCATTTGCCTGAAGAACTCCAGCCATGTAATTTTGAAACTGCTATTTGCAGCGGCTGAACTTTACCCTTACCCACTACAGTCCCATGTAAACTAATTGCTGCGTGCGCATTCTTTCCTGCCAGGGGGAAGGGGTGCCCAGGTATTTGCATGGTACTGCACAGTGAGGTTTAACTTTAGCAATTAAGGTTACAGCAAAGCTCATCTGAAAAGTACTGTGGTCACCTAAGATAAAAGACATGGAATGGGAGGACAAGGGTAACTGGACTCTTCTGCCAGAGCTCAGGTTAACTGGCTCAGAGCATCTAATGCATCCTTGCAGCCTCAGCCTACAGAGCCTATGCCTTGCTCCATTTCCCCCTTGATTTAGTGGGGATTAACTGTCCCCTTGCTTCAAAAGCTACTGGTTCACAGCCTAAAGCTGCCATATGTTTTCCTTTTTATTGGTGTGAAGAGATTATATGTTATTTCAGATCAATAGGTTGGAGACAAAAGTATTGTTGCTGTGCAACAAAAGCAGTTATGAAGAAAAGGGTCTCTCAGATATTTTCATGGGCCCACAAGTCAGTAAATGATGCTATTGCAGCTGACACAGCTCCCTGCTTACTACACACTAAGGAACACTGCTCATGCCATCTTATGAAACTTTAAAACTTTAACTTAACAGTCTAGGGTGTTTGGGAACAAATACAGAGGTGGGCAGACCATTTTAGTTGGCTATTTCTGCAAGATATTATTCTGAACTGTGTAATGAAACTAGTATGCAAGTCTAGACATGAAAAAAAAAGGTTGGGTTCATCTCCCCACTTTCAGGTAGCAGCTTTCGTATCAAAGTACTTGCTTTTTTTTCTTACTGAGGCAGAAAAAAGGCTCTACTTGGGATGCTTCTTGGCTGCACTATATCTGAGTAACCATCTGGCTAGACTATTTCCTAAGGTTGTGAACTCAGGGGTTACTGGAAACAGGTGGGTAGGTCCTAGCAGAGCAGACAGCAGAGGATTAACAATAGTACAAACCTAGCTAATTCTAAAATCCTGCTGGAATGAATTTACCAGTACCATCTGGCTGTCATTTGATAAGGAATGCAAAGGCGCATTTACCCAGTTATTGATTAAGAAGGAACATTATTCCCCAAGAACAGAATGGCTTAGTGGTCAGATTAATGTCATTTACTGCTAACTAGATTGTCATAAATTACACTGCTTGTCAGAAAGAAAGGTTTTGCTGACACAAAATCACTCTTTATGACTAACCCTATTAAATTAAAACCATGATTTGTTTTTAACAAGAGAATTGTTATTTGTCAAACACATCCAGAGCTGGATTACTCAGTTAAGAAGATTTTGCAAAATGGCAGCAAGTCTAATAACAGCGATAAAATATTTCATGGGCTCGGGGAACTCTCCTTTACCACTGCACTGTTCTCTTTTCTGATCACAGCATTGATCTGGACAAACCTGAAATGTCTGATTCAGTGAGAGCTGGCATTTGGATTAGGCTCTGCTCACTCTTTAAATCTGTCTGGACTGGAAAAGAATAATAGTCTCGGATCTCAGCAGCACTGCTTTTCTACGTGATGGTAGCCCTGTGGACACTGCTGCTTAAAGGTAACCAATAAATGACTTTCTTCACATTTTTGCATCTCACCTGTCAACTTCCTCTTTGCTATGTTTGCTTCTGTTCCTAACTGGAGCATTCAGACATGGTTGTTGTGCTAAGTTCTCGATTTTAAAAGCAGAGCTTACAAAACAAGTCTTAAAATACTAATTAAAATGGGCAACCTCAGTCTTGAGGCATTCGATTAATATATCAAGCTTCACAAATCTTCTGTGTGCAATGAGACAGAAGTTGCGACTTGCTCCAGACTGCAGACAAGGCAGAACGCCTTCCTTATTAGCTGTCAGCACACCCAAAAGCCGCATCGCGCTGGTGGGTTCCCAGTGCGGCCGGGTGGAACAAAGGGACCAGTCCCCCCGAGTCTGTAAACTGGGTAAGTACAAGAGAAGTGGGGTTACGTTCTACACTTGCAGCCTCTTTCATTACTGACATAGTTGGAGGAGAAATAAAAGTTTTTGGGCATACCAGCCCATTTCACAGCCTGGAGACATGAAAAACAGACTGAGGTGACACAGTGGAATAATATGGGTTGATAGGATAGGATTCCAGCACAGAAGCCAAATCATAGTTACATTGTTTTATACATACAGTATCATTCAGGGTATAAGCAGAACTAGGCTTAATTCTGGCCTGACTTTATAAGGTTCGTATAGATGCCATTAAAAAACAAAACAAAACAAAACAAAAAACTATTTAGTTGGCAGACCAGTAAGAAAATGTAAACACAGACCAATCTCAAACTAGCCAGAAATTTTCACAAGGCTACAGACCATATGTAACCGTAACAAATAGGGACTGTATTTTTTAACATTAACAAATATTGATTATAGATACTGATTAAGCATATATAAAAACATTGAACAAAGTTTTTATAAAAAGGACAGCCCTGAAAATCAAAGCTCAAAATGAAGCATTAGCCTTTTACTCTCAGTTACATGACTTAGAAATGAGATGCCAGTTACCAAAACGCAAGGAAGGCAAGTGAATATTGAAGAGTGGTATTATTTTTTCCTGATTCCTTAGTTTGGTCACAACTGTTTTCTCCCATATATTACCTTGTCCTTCATCTCTCTCCCAGGATAATAAAATCTCAGTTAATGTGCAAGAATCAAGACTTCATAATCAAGCTCCCCAATGATATGAGATTCTGAGAAGGTAAATAAACTTTGAGAAATATGTTAATTATGTTAGAATAGAAGAGTAAAAATAAAGCAGAAGACTTGGCTGGCTGAACTTTTCTTTTGTTTGCTGTCCACTATACTTTGATTATCAAACAGGCAAAAAATCTCAACTGATTCTGTCCAAAAGTCTTTGTTTCAATGGAAGAAGAAAACAAGTCCCCCTCTGTCCTGAATATTTGGGCCTGTTAGCGTCCTCCTGTGATAATCTTTGGGTTTATGAACTCTTCTGTCAAATGTGCAATATATCCAAAAGAAATTAACAATGAATTTTGAGCATATAATGAACAAATTATGCATGGAGGATAATCCCACCAACTACTATGAGAAACAATTTCTCCTGTCTGCCCTCAATCTTTTAACCAATCTTGGTTGTCTACCCAGGATCTTTTAAAGTTTCATGTTCTCATCACCATTTTCAAAAGCAAAAACATTCAGAAAAGAGCATGTCTGAAAAAGGCTTCAGGACCCAAAGTTACTACCTTAGGCAACATCAGATCTGTGAAAAGACGTGTCGCTTCATCTCCTTCACATGCCTAACCGTGCCCAAGGAGAGGCTGATGCGCTTCCCTGCTGTTATGGACGCAACAAAACAAAACCTTCCTCCTGGAAACAGGCCCTGGAATCTCATTCAGACCCATTTTCTTCTTTGATGGGATGTTTAAAACCTGCTGCAGGTTTATGCAAACAGCTCAAGTGGGTTACACATTTCAGTAGGTGTGGCAGTTGCTGCTGCAGTCGGGGTATGAAGCCGTAATCACTACAATTCACTGTTACAGCACTGCAAAGTCACTGAACGTGATCAGCTTAGAATTGAGATTCCTGCTCTTCTATGCTTTAAAGGCCTTTAAGAGGGATGATCGGGAGTTTTTGCCAAGATGCCTCAGCCATTTAATTCTGAAAACTAATTTCTGAATTGGGTGCTGTGCTAATAATGTATTCCGACCCCAGGCTGCCTGTAATCCCTCACAGACTCTCTTCTCCTTGGTTTCCCATTAGCAGAGCATCTGTCTTCTCGCTGCTTTATTGTTTGCTCTCTGCATGGGACCCTTAGTACATGGGACACAACAATGTAAGAAATTCATGGGATCACGTTAAGAGAGGGAGAGAATATCAAATTTGGTTCCATGCAGATGGGTTCTTGTTGTTTTTTTTTTTTTACACACACGTTTAAATGCAGCGATTAAACTATACTAAACCAAATGGGGCCTTCTCAGGCTCAAAGATATGGCAGGTGGCAGAGATCAAACTAAAGGAAAATAGTCCTAAACGCTATTCTTCATCTCCCCTGAAATCCTTTCGTCTATCCTGTTCCTTTGCCTTGTCTTGCTGCCAGTGGGGAAACATAACTTATGAGGAAACACTAGTGCAGCAGCATCTCTTCTTGATTCTGGTTTTCCACTTTATGTTTGAAGGACATGCATAAGGCAAGGAGGGGCTTCATGTTCTGCACAGAGGTAACAGTTGATTAGGCCGTGCACAAAACTGATGAAAATCAGGAATTCTGCTGGTAGCTAATTTTGCCTTAGCAGTCAGGCATTTTATAGCCTCTAAGGAAGGAATAACCATATACTTCCATGCTTTCTAGGGAGCCTAGAGAGATCCATGTGCCAGCATTTGCCAAGGCTATTTTCTGTCTCACCAATTAAGAGCCAAATAATGATTTTCTTACTTAGATCTTCTGAGATAAACTCCTGTGGAAACTTTACAGTGATCAAGAAAAAAAAGTGAAGGAATGAATTTAACTCAGCACTGCATTATACAGTGCACAATCTATTAACTTGATTGGCATTGTACAGCATTTTATATTGCACAGCACTGTATTCTTGCTGGAGGTTATTCATTGTCACTGCTACCATCTATTATGTACACTGTGAAAGAAACTGCCTACATTAGAACATCTTCCTGAAAAAAAAATCTGAATTTTATTCAAAACAGTTGTTGAAAGATTTCAATTCAAAACATACAGGAACTAACACCAACATTTACTACAGAAGTGGAAACACACACTACTTTCTTGCATATTTTTTTTCTAACTCTCCCACAGAAAAAAAAATTAGTGTTGTTTGCTTACAAGTGTTTGGCAGAAGTTATATATAATTAGAAAGAGCTCTAGTTCCTTTTTTAAGTGTGCTTCAGTTATTGTAACTTACTTTTCAATGTAGAAAGAATAATCTGACTTTTTGGATCTGCATCTCAAAAGGAAATAGGGGGAATGACTATCTGGCATGAAACCAACTGGACTTTGTAACACAAACTTCAAAACATTCCAGTAGCAAATGTAAAGTACAGGATAATTGCAAGAGCTAGTCCATAGTGATAGATCTCAGGGAAAAAAAATCATCTTTTGCTTTCCTTGTCTATTCTGTCACGTCCCAGAGGGTGATTCCTGGGACCCACCTAACAATCTGTAACCCAATTCCAGAAATGCTGAGCTCCCCTTACTGAATTCGGACCTTACTCACACATTTCCATTATGTTCCATTAAGTTCATTTACATTATTAACTGCCTATGTATTTTTCTTTTACAGACTTCAGAGACTTTTTTGGACTCCGGTTGGTCTGCTATTTCAAAACACCAATTTTCTTCAATTAGCAGACCTGCAGCTCGCTATGTCTGCAACGTCTGTTAGCGCTCAACCTTATGCTTCTCAGCCATGGTGCCGAAGTTCTTATATCAACCCTTGCTTTAAAAATTTGTCCTCTGGGATGAATTGCTGGGAGAAAATCCAGACCTCCCCCACCAAAGTCAATGAGAGTTCTGCCACCAGCTTCAATGGACGTCTAGCTTCCTGATATGGGATACGGCACTACTGTGTTCTGTTATAATGAGAGGTGAATCCAAACTGCCAGCTCTGCCAAAGTGCACAGGCCAAATCAAGATTTGAATATCCCTAAAGACTCCAAAATTTATATTTTAAGCTCATCTGTAGGCTTGATGCAACACTTCAATTCAAAATATCCCAATAAATTAGCCTTACTTCACCACTGTCACATCTGTTTATAAAATTAAACCAGGACCACTGGCATACTACAATTGTTGTAGTATGTACAATAGTACATACTACTTTTTTTTTTTTTTGGCAGGGAGGGTTTGGAGTGAGACACACACGAGTAACAACATGAACCCTCCTGCACAGATTGCAGTTAACATGCTATAATCTGTTTGCCTTTGTTGATAGTATTGGGGAGCAGAGCAATGTTTGGCATTCATCCTTCTTTTCACTGCATGTGCTTTGAATCTGTCCATGTTTGATTAGTGGTACCAGTGCTCTGCAGCTTGAAAGCACCTTCTTTCCTAACCTAGAATGGTGAGAGGCTTCAAAATGCTCACAGACTTCATTCGGCTTCTGTGCATCACGAATATTGTGGCAAATTCCTTCTCCAGCTTTGATTCCATTATTCTGCTAAACTTATCAATAAACATCTGTGTCTGCCTGTTCTGTGACTGGAATATGCATTTTAATTGCAAGTCTTCTAAACACAACATTCTCACAATTATCTAAAACTATATTTGCTATGCGATTACCATTAGATATGAAACGGACAAGGCTGCAACTTTAATCCTTTGCCTTTTCAACTGGAGTCTGTTTTTTCTGAGAGTGTCTCCTGTAACAGCGATGGGCTCTCTGACTAATGCACTAATCCCAGAGCTCACCTCCCAAGGGAGAGCTACAAACATCTACACTCTCTGAGATGGAAAATCAAACCTCTGACTCCAGCTGACACTAGCTTCCATTACGCTAAATAAAAACTATCTTCCCAGGGCCCAGCATCCCTTCCTAGGGATGGGCCTTTTCCTGCACCGCCAGGCTTGGAAAACAGCATGTGCACAAACTGAGAACAGCCTTGTTATTATTAATATTACCCCCAGCCATGCCTAGGGGCCCAAATTAGGGTAAGGGTCTCACTGTATTTGGTGCTACAGGATATGAAGACACAAGCCCTGCTCTCATGAGCTGCCAGTTGTCCAGCTATTCCTTCATTAATATCCTACTCCTTTCCTCCATGAGAAGCTGGCTGGAGGGCAGATTTCTGTTCGCCTCCTCCCTACCAGTCTTATGCACCCTCACCCTTTCAGATCTTTAAAATCATTGAAAGTTTTACAACTGTGGATAGAAGATAAGGCCCCGTGTGTTCTCTGTAACCCGTTTCTGTGTTGCAGCGGCCAGTTACAGAGCAAAGGGACTATGCCTATAGCAAGGAGAAGGGTAACCTGAGCAAGTACCTAGTGCTGGTGTAGGGGGGAAGAAGGAACAGAAAATCCCAAGGACTGGTCAGAAGGGAGAAGGAAGATTCAAGAAGCAGCCGGCAGGCTTGCAAAGCACAGCTTCGGTTTGCTGGGCAGTGCTGCTGCTGGCTGCTTGCCCACCCTTCTGCCCTAGCCTCAGTTCTTGCCTCTCCCTGCGCTGAGTTGGGAAAGAGGGACCGAAGCCAGGGCCGGAAGCCACAGCAGCGAGAGCAACCCACGCTGGGGGCTGGCCACGCTCTGGGATGGGAGGGGACAGAAAAGGGGCACCCAAAGTCCTTCCTCTTGGATACTTGCAATGTGTTAAGTCTCTCTTCATGGTTGGCATGAGCAAAATGAAGAAGTTTTTACAGCATTTTCCTTTCAGGATTTATGGGTAAAGTGACAGATCTTCCTCCAATCTTACTCACTGAAATAGCTGAACAGTTTTGGATGAAACTTTCAACAATAAATGACAAGAAAGTTAGCCAGAGGCAAAAACCTGGTGTGGAGAAGTTCAGCCTAAATGATTAAATCTGGCAAAGTTAAAAGGCAATGAAAGAAATAATCTTAGAAGGGGAAGTTTTGGATGACCTGAATGCTATGCACTGCAGCTTGTGGTGTCTATAATAGGTTATTTCCATAGCATCTGAGTGTCTTCCAGTAGTGCATTAAGCAATGTAACTAACATCTGTCACATGAGGTTCATTTTCCTTCTTATCTCCTCCCTGGAGGGAAATTCTCTCATTTCTTAACCTCTACTGGACCCCCACTCAATAATGTTCATTACCTCAAGAGAAAAAGGAAAAGCCTATCAAAAAGAAGGGGGAAAAAAAAGATAATAGATCTAAGATTCAGGCTGCTTTGGTGACATTTTTAAAGTCTTTTTTGCCAAGAAAAACAGTAATTTCTTTTAAATTTCTTTATGTGATATTTAAGCATTGAAAAGGAAAGACACATTAAAATTATTGAGCTATTTTTCCTTCACCTGTGATTATGCAGCAATTTATCAACAAAATGGAACAAGAACATCTGACTGGGATTATTTATTATACAGTAAGGCATTTATTTTTTGCTCACTTCACCAGGAACAGTGTCCCTGTTATGGCTAGTTAGCCATCTGTGTCCTAAGAGCTTTCAGGGAAGGATTAAACTGTCATTTGTTTTATTTCCTTTCATGAAATAACTATTGTAACAGGGCTAAAAGCAAGAGTTGGATACTGCTGGTCTTGCTACCTTAAGGTGGCATGGAAAAGAGTAACCATTATCTTGTTATCTTCCCTAGAACCAAAGCAAATCATTGTACAGTTGTTGGGTTTGTTGGTTTTTTTTTTTTTTGGAACTATTCCCATTCAATAATATCCTATCTTGATACTGAAGTGGTTCTACTAACAATCACAGAGATTAGACGTCTCTGCACCATGCTTAGGCAGAAGTGGAAGTACCAGTGATTTTTTTTTTTTAAATCTGATTTATTCACTACATTTAGCCAAGATGGTCTGGGTTTAAGCACTGACAGACTTTACAGCTGATTAGGGCTGTAATTGGGAGGCTGATAAAAATAAAGAAAGAAAAGAGAGGGATGCCATATCCTTATCACGTGGTAAGGGTTTACCAGCCCTAACGCCTTCCTTTGCAGCCCTGCACACAAGAAGATTGGCACCATTCACGCACGGCCGATCATGGCAGTTCCATTTGGCATCTCCTCCCCAACTACAATTCCATCAGAGGGTCTAAAAACTTCTAGTACTTCTTCCCTGGAAAGAATGAGCAAAATAAGCCTTCTGATTCAGACAAAGATAATCTGTGCCCTCAATAAGAGCAAACATGTGGGAAAACTATTTGTTAGAAGAATGTACCTTGCAGCTATTGCCAAAGATTTTGATGGGTGTATCTGTGCTTTGGATAGCTTTATGGCTGCGCAGTGGAAATTGCTCATAATGAATGATAACATCTACTTTTCTATAACACCTTTCGTCCAGAAATCAAAAGCGCTTTACAAAAAAAAAGAAGGGAGGGGGCCAGATTTTAAATGATTGATGCTAGGAGATCCTCATGTCACACCTATGGACTAATTTTTTTTGAAACAGCTTGGTAGTCAAAGTTCTTTGGCACTTACCATGCTTTAAATGACAACTGAGTTCTCTTAAAAAATGTGGCCCATAAAGCATTTCACCATTGAAACGCAAATGCTTTTAGAGTTTGGAGAGAGACGCCCTTCAGCGGCTGGCACAAGCTCTGTGCCGAACCTCAAACGGGACAGTTTAGCCAAGGAGGGCAAGCCCCACTCTTACTAGAGGTGCCAAACATTTCTACAGACCAGATAATGTTGTTTGTTAAAGTTGTCTTCAAGAACCATAATAATATTGCAGTGAATTCAACACATCTCCTTTGATGGAGAGAAAGAGCTGATCTGTCTTGAGTGGGAGTTAAAGAACCATGTACCTCGTATGAGCTACAAGCTACAGTTCTGGAGACTGCTTCTACAGGAGCAGTTCTGACAAGGAGAACAGCAGTATCACAGGAAAATTAAAATACTAACACTTAACGGGAAAAAATTAAACATTTCTAAAAGTTCCAATAGAGATCCCTAAATAATCTCCATTCTTTCAAAGATGTTTCTACATTGACTGGTTCACAGCAAGAAGTGGTCCAGCTCTTTTGCCTGTCCTTGCTCACGTGCCATTAACTGCAGTACCAGGGTGGGGTGCTGCTTCCTCCGGTGTGTCACCTGGACCACTCCTGCCGGACATTCCCAGTATGGGGCAGGGTGACAGCGAGGAAGCACCTGCAGCAGAGTAACAGGACACGCAGAGGCAGCACAGTCTCTGGGAAACAGTGCAAAGATTAGCCTGCTGTCGCTACTGCAAGTTTACAGACCTCTCCATTTATTATTACATGGATTTCACCAATGACCACAGCATGATAGGCACAGTCCCCTCCTGCCAAAATTCTCAGGAGCTGCTCCGCTTCTAACTCCTGTTTTGTTTGTAACATAAATGAAATAACCTGGTCACAGACTGCAGGGCTGCAGATCCACGAAGCCATGACCAGACTCCCATACATATATGACATTTTAAGGCTTCTCATAGTTCCCAGGCAAAGAAAAGCCAAGTAAGAGAACAAACACCAATGGGAGTCCGTATTTTGTTAGGAGAAATACAATTATAATGTAGACACACTGCCTCCATTTCCTCCCCCAAATTAAAATCATCTTTTCCTATGTTGTTACATAAGAATACAGCCAAATCTGATCCGCTGTGCCTTAGACTGTATTTTAGAGGCCAAAAAGAGGCTAGAACGAGCTAGCAGACAAGTCCCCTGGTGCAAGAAGTGCTGAAGGGAAGCGTGCATACTCTTGCTGCTACTCTAGCTCAGGACCGAGGCTTCCAGGGAGGGAAGAGGCAGGTCTTTGTGGGGCACCAATGGACTCAGGCCTATGGGACAGCTCAGGAGACTGCTACAACGTACAGCAGCTCCTAGAGCTCTGCTGGCTCTCTCCTCTAGGCCTGCAAAGCTTGCATGGCAGTTGTTGAGGGCAAAATTAGCCTAACACATCCTGAGACAGTTTTTTACTTCCCCCTCCTGCCCAGCTTCATTGCAAATGAGTGTCCCTATGGCTAGGTGACATGTCTAGAACTAGAGAGGGCCATGAGCTTGAGAAGAAAGGTGAGGAACAAGCCCTCTGTGACAAGAAGGGGGACTAAACAGATGCCCTAGAGAGTCTGTGTCCTATCTTTTACTTCTCTAATATCCTACTGTGGTGCTGTCAGCTGAAAATCCATATATAAAGCTGAACTAAGGTTTGGAGTTACAGCAGAGATTGAAATCTTCTGTATAACAGAAAAAGCACTTGACTATCTGCTTTGGACTTTTTTTTTTGGGGGGGGGGAGGGATTTCAAAGTGGTTAGGAGCAAGGCCTGGGAGTAAGAAGCTGTTAAAATGCCTTCCTTATTAAATGCAACTTTGCAGCCTTTTCCTGTGACTGCTAGGCTTTGAGCTTGTTCAGTCCACATAAATCTAAATTAAAATAGGCAAAGTTGCTTCATTTCATTAGGGAAGCAAGGCAATTCCTAGTATTCTTGCTTGTTATGATTTGCTGAAGGGAAGCTGAGAGAGAATGGAGTCACCTTCTGAGAATCAGCTAATTTAACAGTTAGGGACAACGTCAAAATTTAATTTCTTTTGCTGCCTTATGCAGCAGACAGTTCCTTGGCCTGCTTCTCTCACTTGCCCCTGTGCTACTGGGAACCTGCTAAGATATACCAGTAGAAGGTTCAGACTTATGAATCTGTGCCTTACATGTCCAGCAGTTCCCTAACTTTCAGGAAGCTTATTCCTATCAGGTCCCCAACCCCAATTTTCTTGGGAAAATGACTGCAAGTAGGCAGTCTACTTGCATAGGCAAGTAGAAGCCTACTATGGAATGGGCTAAAGACTTTTCCTCCCTCTGAAAACTGAATGTTATCCAAAAAGAAATTTAGATTTTTACATTCAAAATTGTTATGTTTAGGCTGAAACTGCATAATAACAACAATCACATTGTTAAGTCTGTATGAAAGGTTTTGATCATGGGGAATTCAAAATAAGACAATTCAAAACAAAAATCTCAAATGTTTGAACCCTTTCATCTCATATTCCACCTTTTCTCCCTCTCCCTGTGTTTCTGCAGGAACACAGGAAAGAGCTGAAAAAAAGCATGGGAGAAAAAAATAATTTTACCTCCAAGAAACATGTAAAAGAGTAACGTATTTTAATTATAACAAGAAACCTCTTTTCTGCAAAAAATACAACTTGCTCTTTTCGACAGGCTCCAGCTGTGGTAGGCTGAGCAAAGGTGTAACTCATGAAGGCAAATATGGCTTATATTTTAGGAATTTCGAGGATTTTTATGGATTGCATTGATGAGAAATGCATTTCCATTCTCTGAAGTGCCAATAACATTTTTGTTGTGGGATATACTTTGAGGAATTCCTTTGCAGAAAGGATGGCAATATACTAATTAGAAATTGAAGGTCATTCTTGAAGACCTAGGCTGTAAATGAATGTTATTTCAATAAATAAAGGTGCTGTGAATTCAACATATTGATTCTCCATCCTATAAGCTAAAGTACATCAATCCTCTCTGATTTCAACTCCCAGCCACGTTGTCCTCTTAATCTTAATTATAAATGGTCTGCCAGTTATCAAATCTTTCTCTGTGTAAGTACTGCACAATCCTCACCCTTAATTGCACAAATATTTTATTTTTGGAACAACGCAGCTCAGCAACATGCTTCATTTTTCTTTTCATGACTCAGTCTCTATTAAAGCACAGCATTTATAAAAGCTCTGGGTGTGTGGAGAGAAAATTAGTTGCTCCTCCGTGGCTAACAGTTTTTAGCTAATCACAATGCAGCTCCACATCACTCCTAGCAGAGCAGTGATTAAAACTGTGCCTGTAACAAAGCAACATTGTACACAGCGATGACGTGCTCCAGTCAAAAACGTCTCCCCTCTTGTTATGACTGGTATTCCCCAGATGTTTGACTTTGAGCTCTAGCTTGGCAAGCAAGGCTTTGTGGCTGCAATTCAAGTCCAAAGCTTGAGCAGCTCGTGTTTATTCTCATAATTTACACATTGTGATGGCTTATGGACAGTTAGGCACTTGGTTTCATAGCCACCGCTTCAAACTAAGGGCCTGATCCTGTCTTCATGGAGTTGATGATAAAATGCTTTGCAATTCCAACAGAGGCAGAAGTAGGCCCCGGAAGACTAGACTGTCTCTCAAAGCAAACAAGCCAATATAAAAGAAAAATTTGGTTTAAAAACAATGAAAAAATGCCTGAAATCTTACTTACTAGGAAGTCTTCTTCACAGTACACTTTACCATTGACATTGTAGAATGCTTTTCCTCGTAGTCTTCTCCCTGTTAAAATATTTTACTGTCAGTATTTTGTACTCTGTTTCCAAGCTTAGGCATTCAGGACAAAAGATAAAAAATACACCCTCCTGTGCCTGTTAACATGGCCAGTTCCTAGCTTTTTTTCTCACTGGACTGTCAATCCAGATACCTGGGTGAGAATTAGGCTCTAGTCTCCATCATACATTAACAAATTCCTTATCAACTGAATTTGACCTGTAGGTATGGGTTCGGGAACGCAGGTGATTCCAGTTCCTGGTAAATTTGAAACCTAAACCCCCAAATGATTATTCTGGTGGGAAAAGCTCATTTGTAAATCAAAACAATTTTCTTTGCAGGTCAAGTCATACCTGGGATAACCCACTTGGGATGAACCCAATGCATTTGACTCTGAAGGACAACAAGCATGGAACAGCAGCACATTAATGTTGCTGTCACCTTTCAAAATATTAATACATTAATCAATGCTACAACAGCTAGACCTGTAGCAACCTGCGATACTAAACCAGCACAAGGCACAGGGAAGCACAGAACAGCACTGAAAACAAGAGATTTCATTTTCAAGTTTGAACATTTGCTGTTTTATTGGAATTAGCTGAGCTCTTATTTACTGTGTATGGGATCATCATAAATTGACGGTTCCCTTTACAGTTAAGAAATATACAAGATTCCAGAAAGCCTCAACAAAAAATGTTAAAAAAAGGAATTCAGAAAACTATCAAATCCAACAGTTCTTAATATACGGCTGATCAAAAACATCTCTCTTGTACGCCAGAGTGGTTCCACTGAAGGCGATGACATTGTGTCAGCGTAAACCAGCAAGGGAGAAGAGTAACCAGACTCACCCTGATTCAGCTTGTTTCCAGCCAGTGTCAGGGTCCTATCTGGCCAAAGTTTCCAAATATTTGGGTGTTCTCATCAAACCGTTTGCAGCCTTGGTAAAGAGATGTCACGACGCCTAAGGGCTGCATATAAGCTGCCATTAGCAATGCACAGCAACAATACTGTTGGGGACACAGACCCAGGAAAAGGGCAAAAGACTCTGTCTTTACAGGTCATCAGACAAACGGTCTTCGAATTCACTGTTGAAACTTTCACTCCACCGAACAAGCCTGGACTTCTCCCTAACGTCCCAAGGATGGGAACCTCCACCATAAACACTGCCTATCCTTGCTGAGAGTTTAAATCTCAGGGCTGGCGAGCTCTGAGCTAGCTGGCAGAGAGCAGAGTGGCAGAAGTGCTCTCCACAGTTTCCATAAACAATGTTGAGGAAAATATGATTAATTTTCAGTGCTTAAAAGTGCCTTTTACACGTTGCCACTGTGATCTGATCCTGGGAAACAGCGTGCGGCACAAAGTTGGGATTGGGCTGATGCTTTTGGGAAATCACATGCTGCATGTGGTTGTCTGGCGGTTTTACTGTCGTGCTCGAGTGAAATGCTTCTTTTGTGTGCACATTCTTGGGCTTTAGATCTCACAAGCTTCCGTCTCCATATTACTGGTAGGTGGAGTCAGTTATTTTTTGACTTTCTTACTGCCTGGTAGCCGTGGTTGGGGACCAGGATCCTGTTACCCTGGGCAGTACACTGAGACTACGAATCTTCTCTCAGAGACTCTCATGTAAAACTGGTTCATCCACTAAGTCAGTGACAGAAACAAGACACAGGGCTGGAACAGCTCTTAGGGGGTCATGATGCTTCTCTCAAGAGAGACACAGGAGCAACTACCTCTAAATCTTCCCTGTTATGCACCCAAGCTGTTCTTAAAACTCTCCAGTGGAAGAGATCCATGACCTCCCTTAATAGTCTGCCCTAGTTCTCAGCTACACTTCTAGCAAGAGTACAGGGTTCTTTTCTTAGTATCTAACTGCAATTGTCAAGGAAGC
This sequence comes from Dromaius novaehollandiae, assembly GCF_036370855.1. Taxonomy (NCBI): domain Eukaryota; kingdom Metazoa; phylum Chordata; class Aves; order Casuariiformes; family Dromaiidae; genus Dromaius; species Dromaius novaehollandiae. Next base: position 14,454,132 of record NC_088110.1, read on the forward strand.
AGTAAATTTCATTATATCCTTCCCCTGTGAACGTGGTGAGCAAGCCATTCCCCTGTCTGACTGACTTATAAATCTTTAGGCTCACGACTCTTTGAACAGAGTCCTTTACAGAACTATAAATCTGCTTCAAAATGACCTTCAAACTTTTGATTCCTATGAGGACCTGCTCAAAATTGAACTTACAGCAGACATAGTGCATCACCACCAGTATTTTGGTAAAGGACTAGGGAGGACACAGCCTCACGCCCAACGGAAGAGCTGCCACCGCTTCCACGAGTCCTCTGGCACCCGTTAGCTCCTCTGCTCTTGCCTGCAGTGCCTGTTTCAGGTTTGCTAAAGAAAATGGCTGATGCTCCTTCCCAAAGGCCCGGCTCTACAAACTGTTTCGTTCTGGAGCCCCGAGACGTACTTCCTCCCTGCTGAGTCCTGCTCAGCTAGTCAGCTCCCCTCCTGCCTCTCCTCCCTGCCTGCCGAGCTGCCTTCAGGATACCTCTTCCCTGACTGCCCTCTCCAGACACAACCGTTCCTCCCACCGCTGCCATTTCTTCCCTCTGGCTCAAAACCCACGACTCGGCTGTCACTGCCATCATGCTCACAACCCTCCTCCCCGGCTCCTCTTCCAGCCTTGGGAAGCTGCCTCCACCTCACGCACACCCTTGCAGCGGCTCCTAGAGCCTACCTGCTTTCCACCCGGGAAGGGCACACAGGTCAGGCACCCAGCAACCTCCGGGCCTGAAGCGTGCATCCACCTCCAGCCAGACTCACGACCCCTGTCAGCGGGCCCCAGAGCTGTCCAGGCCGGTGCACTCGTGCCGGTGTCCTCGCACGCCGCGGCAGGGACTGAACCGGCTCCGAGCACCCCCAAGCGTGCGCTGACTCGCGGCAGCAGCTCACGGCAGAGGTGAGCCCCTGCCTCGCAGCCTTCCACGCACGCGTCCCCCTCCAAGCCCACCACCCACAGCAAGCACCACCCCGGCCCGGACTGCACAGTCAGGCCAGCAAATAATAAACCTCTCCAGTGCCTCCAGAACCACGCCATGCAAACAAACAAACATCATTCTTGAGGGAACACGAAAGCCTTGGCTTCGTATCCATCTTTAATCACCTACTAAAGCTCTTTATTGCCTGACAGACTGTCCTCTGCTGCAGGTATTACTCCTAAGTCACGCAAGCCACTGCGATCCGGGCAACACAAGAGCCTAGTTTCCAGAGGTAAGTCCCATTAAGAGTCACTCAAGCTTGCTCAGTGTGGTTTGCGTGGCATGTTGTTGTTGTTGTAATTCCTTGCTGCGCCTCTAAACACACAGAGCCTGTGCCAGCCTGCTGGGAGTCGCACCCAGCGCAAGCCCGGCAGCGCCGAGCAGGAAGCCCGTGCCGATCGCAGGCCCCGCGAAGGTGCGGGAGGCAGGCTGGCGGGGCGGCGGGCAAGGAGGACGTTCTGCAAGGAAAGGAAACTCCCTGGAAAAAAAACCCACTGTCCTCTGCCCAGCTGTGTCATGCTGTCTCTACCCAAATGGAAATAAAGGAGCTAATAATAAAGTACTGTAAAAAGAAGTGAGAGAGAAAGGAAAGAGCCAAGAATGGCTTCTTAAAGTATATGTTGGTTCTGCAAGACCTGCAAGGACACATGATTTGCTTTCAGATGGTGGAAATAAAATGACCACACCCAGGCCAGGAACTTGTCTTCTACATGCTGATGCAGCATTTCCAAATTACTCACAGGGACTGGCTCAGTCAATGCAGAAAACCTGCCTGCTTATTTCAGATGGTAAATCTCCAGCCATCACTCTCCCCACACGCCCATTATGGTTAGAAGCAGCAAGATAATTAGGGACAAATCCTGAACTCTAGCCCTGGAAGGATTTCTGCAGCAAGAGAATGCCTTAAGTCAGGGCAGGCATCAGCATCTCCTAGGGACTGCACAAGGTGTATGAAGATCCACATTGCATCCCAACGTTCACCAGAGAGCCTGGTAGTGCTAACAGTGGTGGAAACACCCCAATTCTGCTCCTGTTACTGCAGAGCAAAGCACCCATAGAAGAAGTCAATCAGGTCTGATTCTTCCATGACCAGGAAGGAGTGGGAAGCCTATGATCCACAGCAAGTAAGGCAAAATGATGCTGCGGACTAGCTCTCAAAGATGCTTCTGTTATCAAACTTTTCATGGGCAGCCGATCGCCCTAGGACGTGAAACAACCTCAACTCGCTCAAGTGCAGTAAAACTGCAAGCCCCCGTCTCAGCCAGTGCACAACTTGTGAGCCCCTGCTTACTGATTAGGCATGCCTCTACAAACCCACCGCCCTGTCAGAAACAGACGGCTGACCTCCCCTTTCTTATAGCTGACATGGTAAAAAAGCCACAGTTTTATATTACACTCCTAGAGCAACGCCTTTCAAAACTGAGGAAAAATATCATTTTCCCCATTATACAGATGAGAAAACCACGCCACGTATTAGGGAACTGACTTGCCCAAACTCATAAAGCAGGCAAGCAGCTTACTCACATGATAATTACTATTATTAGCAATAATTAATAAGATTGACAGGCCTTTTACCTTAGAGGAATTTCATTCAGGGATAGTACAATAATTATCTCATAAACAAGAAACAGCGAGTTATCACACAAATAGCATGAACTACAGTATACTGGCTTCTACGTACTGAATTTCAGAAATAAAAGCAAAAACATTTTCTGTTTGCCCTCCAGAAAAGTTTGCTAAATGACAGCACTGAGCAAAGTTAAACACCAAGCTCTGTGGGTGCCGGGGATCATATAAATACTGCAATAAATAGAAAAGCGCCAGCAATCACAATCAGTGAGGAGCCGCAAACCGAAAGGAGGTCCAGGCTGTGCTCCCGCAGCGCCGGCACAGCGCTCCCTGAGCCGCCCTCGCGCTTGGAGGCCGCAGAGCCGAGACGGGGCCGTACCACGCAGGCTAGTGTAACCGCCCCCCGCTCGCTTGCGCGGCTTCCTTCCCCGAGCGCTGGAGCAACGCTGGGACCTGCGCAGCAGTAGCCTGCTCCACGCGGCCGTAACCTATTATTGCCAGTCAGGCAGAGGTTACAAGTCAAAACCAGTGACACTGCTTTAGCCAGCTGAGTCGAGCGCCTGGCCAGCTAGACAAGGCAATACCATCTGCATGCCGGTACAAAGAATCTGCTGCCTGGTTTTCCTTTAAATGACGGAGGAAATCCAAGTCCAAGTTACTATTTGCTTTTACAATATTGAAACAAAAGCCAGCATTTCTGACAAAACTTGATACAACTTGCAGATAGCTCATTATAATAATAACGAGCAGCCTACCACAGAATGCACAAATACGGGGTTTCACAAACACAGCGCTCCTTTCCTCGTCCTCCGCCTTTAGCTGGATCCCTCCCTTGGCACGTCCGCCTGTCAGAGCAGTCCTGTACAGCACCAAGGGAGAGTGCCGTCTCACACCGGGCCGGGAGAACAGCGGGTCGGCCTAGAACGCGTGGGGAGACCATGATAAACGCCCAAAGAGAGGGCAAAACGCCACTCAGCCTGCAGCTTATAGGGAAGCCCTTTTTTTGCCTGCATGGTTTTTAGCCTTGCTTACTACAGAAAATAAAGCTTATGTGCTCACAGAGACAACATATGCCCATCTGCTAACTTGCAGACTTCTTGGCCGACATCAACAAATTCGACAGGGTAGAGAGCTTGGGGTAGTGGGGTCCCGACGCATTGCGTGGATGGCGGAGACCTTGCAAACGTCCAGCTAAGAGTGTGACGTTTCAAGCAGATCTTCTTGCATAAAGTGTGAGCTAGAAACGACTCTGTCACAGAAAAAGATCACAAGTGGTGTTCACAAACAAGACAACAAACATCCAAAGGAAACCAGGCTTTTGGGAACTATGGTTTACTTTATAAAATGAATTTATCCAATTTAGGATTGCTCAATATTTAAAATGTGCCTAATAATTATTTCCTGCAGGACTTCTACATCCCAAGTGTAGCAAAGCACAAGTGAAGAACAGCAGAACAGCATGGCTTTAGCAAAGGCCTGGGCATCAGGCAGCAAGTCTAAGCTTTGCCTTGCAAAAGGAAAATGACCCACAGTTGACACAGGCTGTCCACAGCTATTCTCTCCAGGCTCCGCAACACTTCACTGGTGGTGAAAACACACCAGTCAGGAAGCCAACATGGGGTAAAACTTTTTCCAACACTGTTTCAAAAGCTGCTCCAGGCCTCATGGAACAAAATGTGAATCAGATCAGCTTTTATAGTCTCAAGGAGGTGCTCCAAAACAGCAACAAAAATGTCCTGCTCCTTCTCTACTAGCAGTGAAAGCATCTCCAGAGCCCTTCCAGAAGAGGAAGTCTGCTGCTGTTAGTAATGGGGTTTTTGCCTAGGGAAGTGAGTTTACCGAGTCACAGCCTTCAGTGGTAGGTACGCAGTCTTGCACAGAAAAATGCCTCTCAACACCCCCCCCAATGTAAAACAGGAGATAGCACTGTCTCACTGTCACAGCAAGGTTGCTAGGCCTAACTACTGTTTGCAGAGTGCTTTGAAGTTTAAAAGTGCCAAGCATTATTATAATATTTTAAGTACTTTGACGATTAAAAACATGCAACTGTTGGGTAATAATCATGATTTACTAGTATCGTAGTGTAAGCAAGCTCGTGAGAAGTCTGCATTGTCTCACGGGCTGACACTGCTTGCAAAGAGCTCCCCTCTGACACGCCGGCAGCGCCGCGCTCAGCCTCGCCTCCTAAATAACGCCCGACACATCTCGGAGACTACCAACGCCGTCAAAAGATACACCAATGTACTTCCTAAGCATCGTGATCTCGGTCATGATATTTTAGATATATGTGCCTCTTCTTGTAACTTCATGGAGGAAAGTTTTAGCATTAGACAGTAAGAACAAAGCAAAAGATGACTAATAATATCCTTTTATTTCAAATGTTACAACTGTGTGTAACAAGAGGCCTGTACTTTACTCAGAAGTTGTTAATTAAAGCATCCCTATATGAAATACAAAGAGTTCAACTGTAGGTATTGCTCCTAAAGATAAGGAAACTTCCTTTGTTAAAGCAGATGTAATTAAAAGCTGGAACTGCCAAAGTTATCGCCATGGAATAACATTTGAGTACCTGCCATTCCTGTTCTTTGGAGACATGCCTGGGTGGGTCTGAGCACACCCCAGCGGAGACCCCGGCTCTGCGGGGGCTTCTCGGCAGGGCCACCCCCCCTCGCCTGCAGGGCAGGAGCGAGGAGCTGGCTGAGACGGGAGCACGCAGCACCGCTGTCGCTCCCTCTCCGAGGGCCGCAGCCCCTCTCCTTTCAGCTGCTGGCCGCAGCGAGCCCGCCTGGCACGTCCCCGAGCGCCCCGCCTGCCCAGCTCTGCTCCCCCTCGGGTCTGGCACGTCCCCGAGCGCCCCGCCTGCCCAGCTCTGCTCCCCCTCGGGTCTGGCACGTCCCCGAGCGCCCCAACTGCCCAGCTCTGCTCCCCCTCGGGTCGTGGCTCAAGGGGAGCAGAGGATGCCAGCGCAGCACTTGGAGAAGTGCACCCATAAACTGCAAGAGCTCCCCACTCGTTTCAGAAGAGCACAAATATAACCCTGACATCCTTTTTAACAGCTGTTTCTGAAGTGCAAAAAAAATCACTTTGCTTTTTTTGCTAGTATTTCTTCCCCTGTTATGTTTTATTTTATGAATTTTCAAGTCTAAGGCTAAGTGGGACATTCAGTAAAGAATTTCTGCACTTCCGAAGTTTTGGTTCATGACTCACCCAGCCTTCTGCGCACAGCAGCCCCTGGCTTTTCATGCCTGACTGACTGATGAATTGTGCATATCTGTTTTATTAAGCAATGTCAAACATGGACCTAATTGCTTGTTAACAGCTTCAGATGCCATCTTTGCAATGACTGATGCGACAGCATCATTACTGGTCTCATGATAGTATCTCCAGTGACAGTCTCCCAAAGTGTCCAGACTAAAGTGACACGTAAACATACATGCTGAATTAATACACAACATTCGCTCAAACATTTTGCAGCTGCCATAATAGGGAAGGAAAATTCCTGTGTACAAGTGCAATCAGACCGGACACAAAGCAACTTGGCCTGAGCAAAAGTTGGGTTTCTGTTCCCACTGTCAACCCGGGAACGGTGTTTCCATCATTCCTTTAAGAAAACTCAGGCCAGAGGGCCAAACCCAGTAACTCCGTTTGAAAAAGCCCCTGGCGTAACTCAGGGGCTGCCCTGACCAAGAGCGGCGCTGCCAGGGCTCTCCGTGGGCTGCCGCAGCTCCCAGACGCGGGAGCACCCCAGCGTCCCCGCCACACCTTACGCTGCAGCGAGGGCCGCGGCGGGGCCGTCCCAGGCGTCCCCGTGGGGTGCCCGGCGCCCGGCACGGCAGCGCACGCAGCTGCCGCGGGCTGCACCCGGGAGCGGTGCACATGGCAGCACGGCCAGCGCAGCCTCGCTGGCTGTGCAAGGTGCCCCCGAGCTCCGAAGAGCACCCGCGTGCTCCTCGAAAGCACACACTGCTTCCCCTGTGCCTTCTAATAACGTCGGGCATCCAGATGGCAAAAACGCTGGGTTAAAAAACAAAGGTATACATTTTAATCGCTGAGAAACGAGGACCAAAATAACTCAAAAGCTTAGAGGCAAATGAAACACCCAGAATCCGATCTGTTCTCTGCAAACCCTGAGGCTAGAAAATGACTATACCTGAAAAATGGGAGCTAAAATTTAAGTCATTAGATGATTCTAGGGGCTGATATTTCAAGAAAAATACCAAGTTTTGAGGGGTGTGTGTGGAATAAATGTAGAGTAAATCATTGAAAATATTAAATATGAACTCATTTCTGTTACCTCCCCTGTCCAGCTATCTCAGGATAAAACTGATGCTGGATTCCACCTAGGAGATGGATTTTCTCTCACTGTGTAGAGGACACTTGCCTGCCCAGGACTCAGAGAAGTGCCAAAAGAAAACAAAAGCTTCCAATACTATTCATTTATTTATTAGCATTTCTCCTTCACTCCCATGTGAGTTTGGGCCTGCAGCTCCCCATCCCTCCCGCTGGCTTATCCCTGCATATCTGCATAGAGATTTTCCTTATCCGCTCTCTGCTACTCCACCCGTTTGGAAACGGGGAGCACTGAGGCTGCTTTAGCCCCTGAATAACTGTTAATTCAAATTTTCTCCTCCGCCTCCTACAGGGGAGTTGTACAAAGCCCCCAAGCAACGTGAGCACCACTCTTCATGGCCGAGGAGCCATGGGGTCCGTGCAGCTCTCCTCGGAGCCAGACCCGCGGCCGGCGTGGCGTGGCGTCGCGGGGGCAGAAAGGCAGCGCAGGACCCTTTGTGCGGGGCAGCAGCTACAGAGGGAAACTGCGCTCCAGCCCCATGCCCTAGGACGGGTGGGGGGGGGTTCCATCCCCCACCGCCACTGCCTAGTCCCCTCCTCACAATGCTCAATTGCTGAGGCTTTGTGAAAGCAGGGGTGAATTTCTAGGGCTTTCAGGGTTTTTAAGATAGAAAAAAAAAATCAATGCCAAATTCCTTTGAATAGATGATACTGCATGTTGGCAGAAGCCACTTTTCACAGACTTCAGCCGTTTGAAATCTGAAACACTAAAAAGTGGCTACTGTGGATGTGCTGTATTCTTCTTTTCAAAGCAATCTGGCACACAGTTTTACTCCCCTGTTTCAGGACCCAATCCTGCATTCCTTTCACGCTCAGACTCCCATTGACTTTAAGGAATGCAGGATTGGATCCTAAATGTGTGCTTTACTCACACAATAGCTCCTCATGGTTACGATCTATTGAGAAAGGCACACTTTAAAAACCATTTGGAATTGCAGGCTCATCCAAAGGGCCAGAATGCTTGTAAAGATCTTGCATTATTTCAGGAAAAATGCTTGGTGTGTGAATTACACACACACACATTCACACATCTTTCTGGTTTCAAGCTGCAGGCACAGCTTGGTTTGAGATGCATCAAAATATTTTGAGCACTGGCCTGATAGCTAATAAAGAACCACGTGTAATTTTAGTTTTGGAAAAAAAGCAAAACTCTGAAAAAAAACCAAAGCAAACATATAAGCAGCTGAATCTGTAGGACGTTTTTTTTCAGGGAACGTTTGTAAAAGCCTTTTAAAGATCTGCACTGGCTAAGACAAAACAGAGTCCTGCAATGCGATTTTTGAGGATGCTGTATATTGAGTTACTAGGCTATTACGATGCAAATCTCAAATGTACAAGCTTTTTACTTGGCCATAAACACAAAACAGTATACATTGTCCTTGCAGAAGAAAAGGTTTGCTGCTAAAATAGCAGAAGCCCTACGTAAATAACCAACATTCTTTCTGCCTGAGGTCACTGACTTGGCCTATTCAATTCCGGCCTAGTCTGGGATTTGACAATCTAAGCAGGGGAGAGGCCCTTTCCTTTTTTTCAAAAGAATGCTGGGATTTTATTTGAAATTTAAACTCTTGCAAACAAAAGGTGGCATCGTATGCTAGAGGCCTATGAAGGTGGAGTACAGGATGTGTATTGTTTTCTCCCTTTACATAGATTCTTTCAGGAAAGAGTATTCAGAGTCTGTGAACAAATTCTAATCAAATATTATCATCAGGTAGACAGAAATAATATGATATTAATGAACAGTTTTAACAGATTAGGAGATTTACTTTTAAAAAATACCGATGCACGGAAAGCATAAAAATCTGAGTGATAACTTAAAATAAATTATTTTTAAAATCCTAATGTAAAATTCCTCCATAGTTTAAGCTCCTGTACTAAAACATATTTGTATGTCGAAAAAAGGTTTTCTCTGCAAATTAATTGCAGCTACAAAATCAGAGTTCATTTTCTATCTCTACCTCAAGTTGATCTTTCCTAGAGAGGCAGATGGTAGATAACTGTTTTTCTTTCTGATTACTGTTTGCCCAGCTCTTATTAGGCCACTCACAAAAGTACACGTGTATAATACAATTATTCAATTCCATTTACGGGCCGCTAATCAGACTCTGCATTGCTCTCTGCTCTGCGCAACCTTTCCAGCAGCAAACAGTGTGCAAGTTGCTATCGCATCAAAATAATGGTATTCTACACCTCATACTGCACATCATAGATTATATTAAGTTGAATTTGCAGCTGGTGTAGATCATCACAGCATCCCTGAATTCATGACAATTTATACAAACTGTAGACCTGCCCCAAGATATTATCTTTACTAGAAAAAATGTCCATCTTTGCTATGTGCTAGCTAACATGTGGTAAAATCCAGGTGAAAACAAGGCAATTTTTCATTTTGACATGTTTGTAGCTCAAGGTAAACTTCAGATTTTCCTCTGTAGTTTACCTTAAGCTGCCACGATGTCAAAATGACAAACTTCATTAGCTTCTCTAGAATTTTGCATTTTGTGTTAGCTATCACATTGAAGAAAACACCTTTCTCTCCAGAAATCAGGCCTTTGCTGCCAAGAAACCTTGCTTTTTTGCAACAAGGCAGGTAACGTGCCACAGCTGTCTTCCTCTGACAACTGCTCTGCAGCGTTCACAGCCACAGAAGTCTGCAAAATCCGAGCTAGGTGGAGGAGATGGGGAGGGTACATTCCTGCCCCAACCTAGCTGCTTGACTTCAACTGCTCGTCTCCAGCCAGACTATGTAGATAGCTGGCTAGTATCTTTTGTTACCTTGCTGGAAAACCCCACCTTTTTTGGCCGGGTATCCATAATCTCCGTGCCATGTTTATTCTAGTGTGGAATTCGCTCTTCCTTTTCCCTCCTACTCTTCAGTCAGGTTATTTAACCAAAAGGTTACTTAATGCTGCGGGGACAAGGAGATCTCTGACCTTGGATACACAGGCGAAGCTTTCCTGTGCAGGCTGTATTATAAACTTCACAGATACTTTCAAGCTTCCATATAATTTGCAAAAGTTAAAATTTGGCAGATGTTTCCTTTCTCTCCCACTTATGTATTTATTCTATCTCATACCACCCATCAATTCCAGGGTTAAGGCATAAATTATTTCCACAGAGCTCTGACAGAAGAACTTATGTTGAAAAGGAGTTCATAAAACATAAGCCAAACATATATTTAAAAAACAGAAATGCAACAGCCTGCACTGATCTAGTAGCTATTTATAGGCCTATATATATTAACATATATCTTAAAATATATTTCCTTATAACCTAGCAAGCAGATACACTAACAGGGAAATGTAGAGTAAAGCTCCAAAAGTACTCCAGTTAGGATTTTTTTCTATGGACAAATACAAAAAACATGAAGGACAAGGGCAAAGCAACACCGACCACTGGGTAAAAGCCAGTAGAGGCCTTCTTGCCTCAGCAAGCTGGAGGGAAGAGGATATAGATCTTTCCTCAAGGTAGCTTCCACTGTGGGAAGCTTTCATGGCCCCAGCACCGATCTTGCTTGTCAACAGCAAAGAATTCAACTTTTCCAGCTGCTGCCCGTAAGCCTGGTTTAAGAGAGTACTTGTCCGACCATGCTACCATAGGGTGCAAGCGCCAGTCCAGTCTGTGACCAAATATATCTCCTGTGAAACCGCAGTCTATTCCAATCCAAGTATTTCCAACTCTATGGGATGCAAGCTTCCCAAAAAACCTTGCTAGCTACTACCCATGTAAATGTGGTGAGTGTTTTTTATTTAAAAGCTTCAGTAAGTACCACCGTAACGGTACAACAAGGATCTATCTAGCTCGTTATCCTGTCTCCAACTGTGGCCAAGAGTGAAAGCTTAATGGAAAAGAGCACCAGAAACAGGGCTTGCACAGGGTGACGTGTTCCCAAGAATAACCTCTCAGCTTCCAGCAGCCAGCACTGAACATCTTCCTGCACTGCAGGTTGCATCAGAACTATTATGTTTAATAGCCTTGCTGGACCAATCCTTCTCTAATTTGTCTAATTCCGCTAAGCGCTCATTTATACTTTTGGCCTCCACACTGTCCCTATGGCAGTGGGTTCCGCAATTTAATTACGCATGGTATGAAGCGCTCCCTTTTGTTTGTTTTAAACCTCTGCTGCGCTCAGCTGCTGCATCCTACAGAATGAGGCAGTCTCTACAGCCATCACAACCAGACTAGACAAGAGCTTTGTAAGTCCAAGCCTGATATGTCAAAGTCCCAAACTACACCTGGAAATGAACAGGACATAGACCACAAGCACAGCTGTTTGTTTGTTTGTTTTCCCAGTAGCTCTTTGAAACCATGATCAGGTCTCCAGTGTATGACACAGAACTGGACACATGTATAAATGGAACTGACAGTCCCTGACTCAGAAAGTTCGCAGTCCATGCGCAGTCTCCCTACAGGAGACACGAGCAAGCCACCAAGTTCTGTACTACCAGAAGCTGATGAGCAACCTTCATGAAGAGAGAACTGCTATAATCCACATAGCAGATAATTTCTGTGGGAATACATCCAAAAGAAAAAGTCACGATCTTCCCGTAAAACTAATGGAAAAAAAAAAAAAAGACATTCCATCCCTGCTGCTATCTGAGCACTCAGAGTGGGGCAGGAATCCACCAGAGCCTCTACCTGACAAACTTAGCCAGCAGAAGTTAGGTCAACTCTTTCAACTGAAGGCAATACAGATACTTCACCATTGCTTCCAGTTCTTTCTTCCACGTCATTATCCATTTTTCATTCAAGTTCAGCCTCAACTAAAAATCATGGTTCAGCTGGGCTCTCAAGTACACCATCAGAGATCCATCTGGCCAAGAGCTGCTAAGGTGAAACAAGACAGAGAGCTGAACATCACCTCTGAACTACGACCTGCAGCACCACTTTCTCTCCTATACCTTACATATAGGAGTATGCTGAACGAAAGGAGTGGACACAGCCCAATCCTGTGACAACACGCAAGAGAGCCTCAAGGGAGATGAGCAATTTCCCTAAACTATCTTCTAAGTTGTCTCAGAAAAACAAGAATGGATTTGCACAAGAACAGCTTACTTTCTTCCTCCCAGTAGCATCATATGAGTCAGTACCTCACTGCAGACAGCTTCAAAGGGTGCTGCTGACGAACCTAAGCACAACGGCAATGCTTGATTTGAGTTACATCCAGAAAGCGTTCAGCAGCCACCATCAATGGCACCCATCCGTTTGTGAAATCAAGCTCACAATGCTCAACTCTCATTCTCTCAAGATGAATCTGAGCAGCAAAAACCACGATGATTGTTGAGATTCATAGTGCCTAGAGATGGTAGCTTAAACATTTTTGTTTATGCAATAATGGAAGCACCATCTGGAAAGGGGGTTTACATACAATCTCCAGAAACAACACGTCTCTGGCTTTCTGGTGGATACTGCCAGTCAGAAGGATATGTGGCTAATTTATGACTGCTTTTGTAAAGTGCACCCCTTCACCTCACCCCTGAGTTTATTTAAATCTTGGACACAGAAGTTTCTGTATTTGCCTACACACACAAGATAAGCTGCTATCAAGGAGAAGAGCTATCTAGCATCAATATAAACAGCTTCGTTCATGGATGACCTAAAGACCTTTACAGCATAGAATTTTATAGCCCTGAAACGCAGAAGTTTCCCTCCATAGTTGTGGTACAGGGGAAACATTTTTGTTGCCTCTTATACAGCTTTTCAATACATTTGCAATAAATATATTTCAGTTCCATTTACTCAGATCAGCTGTGCCCTATGCAATATGTGAGACTTGGTCAAAGTTGGAGAAGCCACTATAGCACTTCTGGAGAGCTGGAAAGCATTCTCCCTCAGCACCAGAAGTGCTAAGAAGCTTATAATAGGGCACAGTGGTACAAAGTTAAAATGTTCTCAGGGTGGTAAAGCATTAAAACATTCTGAAAGTTCTGAAGCACATTCTTTGGGTTTAGATTATTTAGCAGTAAGTTTGAAAAAACTCAGCACAGAGACAACTTTTCTCCTGTTCACACTGGTGTAAATTTGGAACGATTATACTGACGCTAGTAATGCTACTCCAGATTTACCCTGGGTAATTTCAAGCAAAGCCCGACCTATGATCTCAGATGTTTTAGATGATATTCCCGCGTGCTTTGCTGTAGCTAAAATACAACTGAGAAATATAATTTTACTGAAATACTGAAATGAATTGGGGCTTGCTCAGGCACTTAAATCCCTGATATTTTCTGGTGCACCGACCTATCAGCTTCCTCCACCTTTCTAGACAAGGTCATATTAGAACTAAAGGCACAAGCAACTTCCAAAACAAAGAGCTGAAAGATAGGACTCCTGATAGTACACTCACTTCTCTTGGCACTCAGGTACAATAAGGATATTGTTCCTTTAATGCTTAGCTTTCCTTTTAAGAAGTATGTGAGATTTCGGCCAATTCTCCCCAACGATTAGTTCAGGATGAATGTACTTAACTCAGGATTCAGCTGGAAAGAACCCAAGTAGATGCAATCAATTTTCCACTAAATCCACTTCCTTCCTCTCTTCCCTACCCAGCAGGAGACATCAGCTCACCACTACAGCCAGTGGTGACTAAGACAATGAAAACCTCTGCCTTCAGCCATGCTTATATCAAAGTTGGTTACTCCTCCTTTTGATTTTCCCTGGTTTTCTCTTTTCTTATATCCTATTCACTAGCCCAAAACTTTGGGCTAGATGGAAAAGCAACAGATTTGAAAAGGCAGCTATGCAGCAAACCACAAACATCAAATGCATTAGCTGCTATAACCATGAAGTTAATCATTCAAAACTGTACAGATTCAGCTACATGAATTTCACTGATACAAGGACAACTTTCACCTTTGCACGTATAGCACTGAAACCTGCTCAAGGTTTTAATATGCTGGTACTGTACAGCACCTGTCCCATGCCATCTCTGTATTTAACGCGAAATTACCACCACCACTATCTGAACGCTGCAGTTCCTGAAATGTCAGCCACTGTCCGCTCTGCCTGAGCCCACCCCATGCGGCACGGCCTGAAAAAGAACAGTTGTAAAGCCAGGGATGATCTGCTACTAGAATTTAACCAGGGTAATAAAAAATAGTATCTTTTCCTCTTTGAAAGACAAGACTTGGAAAACATGATCTCTGGCTTTCACCTCCGTGCTTTCTTAAGAGTTTAAGTAGACGATTTCTACGCTCATCTCCCCAAGTGCATAAATTCTCATTTGTTAAGTAACTCACTGGAACAGCAAAACAAGTCTTTGCTGGTTGTGTATTCTTTAAGCTACTTTCTTTTCTCTTTTTCTAGAAGAGCTATTAAAACTGATCCAGCAAATTGTTTCCATAGGTTTGAATTTACACTGCTGTGGTTCCTAAGGTCAGTAATCCATGGACTTTCTCAAATAAATTATTTGCATCATTTCCAGGAAGAATTTTGCAGGCAACTCACTTGGAAGAGCGACAGTGTGGGATACCTAGGCAGCCAGCTGAATTAAGTGACTGAAGTCATATGACCACATCCAACTTAATACTAGGAACATGCCATACTTGTGTTTTAAAATACATTGATAGATGACCATTTGGACATAGCTATCAGTAATCAAAAAATATTGCTAGGCACTGAAAATCCATTCCTGTTTTTAAATATATATTAAATCAGATGCCTTCCACTCTGCACAAGTACAGTTAAAAGATCTGGCAGGCCTCCTGTTATTGGCTTTATTCTGCACATGCACAGGGCACTTTTCAATCACCCACAACAACCAAGTTAGTTGTGTGGCTAGAAGTCAGCAGTAACTAATCATTTTACTTCTTCTTACAGGAGATATCTTAGAAGTTTCTCTCCTCCACATTTTTGCTTATTTGTTGTCTAACTCATTATCTGCTTTTATTACTGTTATTCCAAATGCACTACAAGTTCACACGGAGTGTAGCAAACAGGAGTCAAATCTTGACCGTTCTAGGTAAGAAAAGTCAACTGGGGAAGGGGGGGAGAGGGAGGAGCATGACCTGCGGAGGCAAAGAGAGAAGGCACAGTCCCTGCGAGCACCAGGAGGAGGAGAGCAAGGCGGCTCCGCAGCGGGGAGCCCGTTCCCGGGCGCAGGCAGGTTGCCCGACTTCAGGCACAAAGCTGCGGTGGTAGGAGAGGGCAAAGGGAGCAGCCAGGGGAGGGCAGGGCTGGGGATCCGCCAGCTGAGTCACAGAGGAAGGAGCAGTAACACCAGATACGTAGGTGAGGCTGAGGTTATACGAGGCCTTGAAGAAGAGAGGAAGGAATACGGATTTTTTGTGCGCAGATGAAAAGAGCTTGTAAAGACAGAACCCAGTGGGATGGGGTGTAAAGCAGTGGGAGAAGAAACCTTTCTTCAGATGTCCAACTGCGGAGCCTCCATGTCATCTTTACTTTATGTGACATACGGGCAGCAGGAAGGGAAAGTATTTATGGAACGTAAAACTTGTTGTCATGAGCCTGCTGCTAACGCCACAATGCAGAGGAGATCTCACAGGCGACTCGGGGAATGATTTCACAAGACCCCAGGAACCGCATGAACAACTGAGTCTACCACAGGGTTTGAGCCCTATCTCAGAGGCCACGACTCTGTCGACAATCTCCCCCTTATACCTTCCGCTCCCCAAAATCATTTCTCCCAAACTGCACAAGGGAACAAGAGAACTTGCAAAACCACACAGCAGAAGACCATTTGGCACGTTTGAGCAAAACTTACTGCCTCCCATAGGCTTCCAAGTCTCTCTCGTCATGTCACACACAAATTAAACTTGAAGGCAACCTAAACATTGACCTAGAACTTCACTTATCACTCTGCTGTGTGTGACCCAGTGATCAGCTGGGGCACAGAGAAACTGGAAAGCTCTTTGGCATTTCAGCACACAGGACAGACAGTTGTTTCATTAGCAAAGGAAGGTGAATGTTAGGTCTGGAAAGCATTTCAGGCCTGAACACGCCCAAAAACAGCATTGGGAGACTTTTTCAGGATTCCAAGAAATGGACCTGCTCCTTGAGTACTAAACACCTGTGAGCAGAGGAAGAAGAGGCCACGTATCAGGCAAACGTTCAACGCTGTTCACTGAGAAGCCAGTCCTCAGGCGCTCGAGCCTGCTGGAAACAGACGGGCACCTGGGGCACGCAAGGAGTGCAGCTCTGAGACACACACGGACACTACAGCACGTATCACGTTATCTCTTTTGGCTGCCAAAGCACACTGGCCACATTAAATCAGATATTCGTCCTGCTAACTGCCAAATGGAGTTGATAATCTTATAAATGGAGGCGTACCGAATACAGACTGGAAGCTGGCCATGAAGGAGGCCGTGACGGGGTTTTGCTTCAGGTTTGTTTCTAGTAGGTATTTAATGTACCTTATTGGGACTGAGTTTGCAAGCATGAAGATTTCTTATTTTATGTCAGTTCAACACAAGGCACTCACACAGAGGCTTCACTCTACTAAAATACTAGGAGTTACTCAGTAAAACCATAAAACAATTCCCTATTACTTCTGGCATAATCAAAATTAGACAATTACATTACAAAATTAGCTACTTTTCATACAGGCACAGGGAACAGGCTGATGTAGAGCAAATCATGCCATAAAGCCATTAATGTCAGTGTGATCAGATCAGGCTCCTGATGCTGAACTAAGACCCGATGCTGTTCCCTACAAAGTCAAGAACAGTTTGACAGTAACTGAAACTGGGTTTGGCCACTAGTGCTGATAAATCTAAAAAGTCCCAGTAGAAGTTCTGGTCACAGGCAAGATTTTCAGGAAATGAGATATTTATTGGAGGTGGGGGGCACTTCCTGGCTAAGATCAAATTTACTGTCTTTCTTCCTGCGCTGTATTTTGAGGGAGAGAGACAGAAGAATGGTGGGAGTGAGAGATTCTTCCCTAACTGGGTTATAACCAAGCTAAAATTCTCCAAGAAGTCAAAAGATGGGAGACAGTATTGCTTGCTGGTAAATAACTCTGGAAATTGACCTGCAAAAGTCAATTTACCAGAACCAAGTTGGTCATTTTATAATGGTAAGTTTATAAGCAAGCAGAACATTCAGCTCATGTCAAATACCAGGGGTCAACTGAAGCACTTTCTTTGGTGCCCAAGGACAGCCCACTGCAGCTATAATTGGCCAATCCTCCAGAGTCCCGTCATTTAAATGAGAAAAAATTTATGGTTGTTTATGTAGGCCTCGCGCCAAGCCTGTTTCTCTGATAAGCTTCTCTGGTGCATTTGTGTCTCACATCCGATTTAGAGTCCTCTAAATACTGGAGACAGCATTCCTTGGATACTTAAAATAAATTAAAAACACAACGTTCAGCTTCGACAGAGGAATGGGAACGTTATTCATGCGGCCCAGACCCTAAGAGCTCTGGGGAGCGGTGCTGGGAAAATAGTCTTTTTAAAATCTTACATTAGTCTGTGTATTTAATGACATATAATCCTCAAAATGGTCCTTCATAAACTGTACATATGCATTATTTGAGCAAATAATTATTTTCAGTAGCATACTGCAGCAGCTGTATAGCTTGGCTGGCAGATACTACAAATATCTCCTCCAGCTAATGCATTTATTTATTATAAAACAATAATTAACACTCTTCTCTAGTACTTCCATCCCAGGATCTCAAAGTTCCTTTCAAAATATTAATGAAATCAGCATAGCATCAACCATGTGCGGTAGGTAGGTGGGAAGAATTATTCCTGCATGGACAAAGACAGACATACAGTTGAAGTGATTTGTCCAAGATTACGCAGGAAGTCTGTAGCAGAGTTTGGAATAAAACCGTGGTCTCCTGACTCACTGGGCTGGTCTACCCCCTCTTAACCACCAATCCATTAATTCTTCCAGCTGCAAATTTCTATGAAGCTTGCTAATACCCTCTCTACCAGAAGGAAGCCTGAAAGACAGAACAGCAAAAGCCTCCATTATCACTGTATGCTCAGGGACAATAACGCCAGGTGTGCTTCTACTGTTTAATCTATTCTATAAATGTGAAGACAAATAAAAGTTCTTGTGTTTGTAAAGTTTCTTTCTTTTTGTACAAGGCTAGGTTCTTCTGGGAAACAACATTCCTAGATGCATAAGAAGTAAAAACATCTTTTGGGAGTAAACCTTTGATTGGTAAAATTATTTTGTAAGATAAAACCTAGGCTGCTTTCTAGTCTGGAACATCGATGACTTTTTAGGCCATACAGACTTCTGTTCCTTGAAATAAGTAGTAAATAAGAATTATTATTAAGGATGAGTTAGTAACCTAGGAGGCATGGATGAGGTGCAAAGCAAAAGAGAGTCCTTTGAGAACATGAGGATTAAGGTAAAGCATCAAAACACATTTTCACTCCACAATGTGTCCTTTGCTAAGAGCTTCACAAAATATTTTACTGAGAGATCCTGTCCTAATTAGGCAGGATTTCCAGAACAAAAGTGACAGATGGGTATGCGGACATGCAAGAGGAGAGATCCTGCTACCTCAGCAGAGAGCGCGACATGGAGAAGGGACAGCAAGAAGGCCAAGACTGGTGACAGAGAGCAGGACAGGGTATAACAGGGGAGAAAAAAAAATTAGAAAATGGTTCTGTTGAAAGAACACATGGGAAGTTTGGAAAAGAAGGGGACAGCTTTGCTGGTGAGAAAGGACACACTGAAGCTTCCGCTGTTGCAAAGGGATATTATCTTTGCCTCCTTGGTAAAAGATTTGTTGGGCTGCCAACAATCTGGAGTCTTTAAATCCTAGGAACTCGGGGATCCAGGAAAAGCATAACACATGCAGTAATGCTGGTCAAAATGGGAAATGATCAGGGCACAGTAAGGTTCAGCCAAAGGGGGCAAGCTGATTGTCTTCTGGAGAAAGAGGTACTGACACAATTAAATTAGGATCTTTATTGAAGAAGCTTCTAGTGCTCATCTGAAATGAAGAACAAAAAATTGTCCATGCAGAAGCAAAGCCAAAGCAAAAGCTTTGGACGAAGAACAAATCAAGGGAGATGGAAAGCTCGTCTCCCCTTCACAGAGGTTGCACCTGAGACAAACTGAAGTCTAATCTCTCCAACACAGTAGAAAAAAAAATTATCTGATAAAGTCACTTTGGGGCATTCCAGAGCAATAATGGTGAGATGATGTCCACATATCCAAAGGGTAGGACAGAGGAAAGCCGGAGATTCAGACGACAAGGAAATATCCAACAGATATAAATTTAGAGGGTAGACCAAACACATTAGCATGGACACATTTGCATACATGGATGTGTATGCAAGGACCATATTTGCTAGGATAGGAACCAGGAGAGAAATGGTTAATTGGTTATGGAAGGAAGAACTGATTTACTGAGTGCTGAAGTGATGAAGGACAAAACTGATTAACTGGTATATGTGGAGACAGAGTTGATTTATTGTTGAGGGAACAATGATGTATATTAAATTAGAGATGGTTTCAGGGAGCTGAGACCTTCTGGGGACTGGTTCTCAGATGAGTAAAGGGCCAAGGACATCGCTAAAGCTTTGACTGGGCATTTTGCAAAATACATATGGACAACATATAGCACAAACTTAGATCATTAAAAATGAAAGGAAGCAAGAAAATCATCTCCTCTCATCTGTTTTTTCTTCACTTTTTCTCTGCCCACTTTTCCCTTTGTTTTTAGGTAATACTTAAAAATTACAGAACCTGGAAATCGGAAACATAAACATCGGCTGATAATGTCAAGTGACTTGCCTGCATTCTGCTTTAGATTATCTGGATTTCTTCCCCTTGGGGAGATGAACTCAACTGCAGCACAAGGAAATCTTTTCTCTTGGAGAAACTGAGATGTGTTCCAAGAAAACATTTAAATGAGGGAGGGAGTGGAAGAAAGAGGACAAGAGAGTAGAAGGGAAAGAAGGAGAAACTATAAGAGATGTAAGTTTCAAACTAAGAGAATCAAGAGCTGAGGATAATAAATGCTGATACGGGAACAGTGAGATTTTAGCAAAGCTTGTTACACTAAACAATAGATGGCATTGCAAACACACAAAATTATGCAAGGAAATTATTATATTCTCTAATATTTACCATAGTTCTTAGAAATAAAAGAGGGGCAAAAACCTTGTTAATTAGAGTATATTTTTTGTACTTTGTGTGTTTTCCAGCCCCTGAAAGGATCACAGGCACTGTCAATGATTGGTTCTACATTAAGAATACAAAAATATTGTGGGAGGAATACATCTATGGGTCAGTCAATCAACCGAGAGAAAAGTTTCCATCATTAGTTGCCGAGCAACCCCCACCAATTAAAATAACCATCAAAAGCCATGCATTTAATGCCAGAATAATTAATAGTAGAACACAATTAATACCTTTCAGGGAAACAAGGAGACAGAGAGAAACCACCAGCCAACTATTCATCATTTTCCTTCTGATAATCCAAAACAGAGAATGGAAATGTTTTCATTATCTCTTTTGGCTAGCTACCTATCAAGAACACCTCTCCCTGGGGGTCAGCCTTCAGATCTGTGAATGCTAGTTGCTAAGTCAGCCCTCAAAAATGAGAGATACTGAGTATTAAGACCCCTAACCAAACCACTTTAAGCACGTGGTTATTTTTGAGCACCTGAGGTACCTTCCCCATGGAAGGCAGGGCCCAGGACTGGACCACTCAGGTGAGTCACCCTTAAAAAACAGGCCCTGTCCTGTATTGGAACAGGATTTAAAGTAATCACAGAATTGAGAACCTTTCATGACAATGTCTAGCAGTATCATCTGTAAAAAGAGACACAACCAATGGACTGGTCTATTTATCTGAAGTCAAGTATGGCGTGACTAGGGCTTAGCTAGCACAGGAGAGCAATACAATCAGAGAGCAGACTGCTAAATGCATCCTAAGAATAAAAACAACTAAATAAATGCTAAATGAAGGAGATTTGGGGGAACATCTGTGTCAGTCCCCTCTCAAACATTTCTGATTACTCTTTTCCCACCCTTTTTCATTTTTCCAAAGCCTGAAATATTATCAGATTAGCAGTGGATCAAGATTAAGGAAACATTTTTACACCAATAGGTACACTAAGATACTTGGGACCTTAGAAAAGCTGGTATCCAAGTTTGACTTTTAATTACCAGGAAACGAGATTACATTCCTTTGCTGACACTTACTCATGGGTTCAGAATCTTGTGCAAAGTGAACCAAAGTTATCTGAAAGCAGTTGTCACCTTTACAATACTAACGCCTCTTTTTCAAGTGAGCACCTTCCCTTCAGCAAGCTCTGCATTAACGGGTATGTCTAGGACTGCAGTTACAAACACACCTGAAATGGTTTGTAACTGTGCATCTTGATAGGTGTTAAAACTAAAAGCAGGGAGGTAAGCACAGGCTGTAACTTATCCCAAAGAAGCTGAGTAACTCAGACAAAATTCAGCACTCCTGTAGCAAGCTGCAACTTATCTCAATTACAAGTCTACATAAACTGCAGTCTCCAAAAGAGACTGCCTCCAAAAGATTATTGCTTTGTAAATCCTTTGGTCCTTTTTCCTAACTGGACTTGCACATCTCCAAAGCGCTTGCCTTCTCCAGTGAATAATACCTCCAAATAACTGCCGCAGACAGAGCATGTCAGGACTTACTGCCAGCTCCAGTTATGGCCTGGAAACCACCAAACATTCAGGTAGCCATGAACACAGTCTGCATGCAGGGTCTAAGTAGTAGATGAAAAACAACGGTTGTTATGTAAGTTCAGGGCCTCGAGATCTCCTGCTTCAGGCTGTGGAGGTCGGGAAGGACTGTTCCCCCATGCACAGCACTGAATCACCTGCCTGCTCGCCCTGCCCTAAGCACCAGGTACTAGCCAATGGCCCTGGCGGGACTTCAGACCAAAAATCCCCAAATTCCAGTCTGCTCTGGACTGACGGCATGTGGTTAGAAAACTACAGGGGAAAGCGGGCAAGGACATCAGCTACCCAATAGACTTCCACTTCACAGCAACGTACCCCTCAAAGCAATGCTCACTAGTTCCTCGCCCTTAAATGTTCTCACTGCGTCTCCGTGATGCTCAGAACAGCTCGCATGAAACACTCGTAGTCAGATGAACAGTCAGAGGCCGAAGTTGCAACTGAGTCACCTAAAAGTCAGGCACGAGGCACTGAAGAGTTAAAAGCTAACACACACACACATCACTATGATTACCAATACTAATATTATATGTGGACACACAGTAGAGAACTCATAAATTTGACACTAAATTTTGCTTTATTCTACATAAACATCACATTCACAGAGAATTTAATGTAAGGCTAAGAAGCAAGTACTGGCAATGTGCAATCTGGATGCAGTGTGACTCATACTAAACTTATAAATATGCTGTGGGGACAGAACAAATATGAATTAAAAATGAACCTTCCACTGGGAATTTGGGTATTTTAAAAACTCGCCAATTGCTGATAAATATACTCTAAAAGGACGCAGTTTCCTAAAGATGTTCTGTGCCTTACTACCACCAAGAGCAAACAAAGGTTCAACCCAGGGCAGCTAATACGCAAAAGAGCATTTTCAGCGACGCAAGAAACTTCTCCCTACAAGCAGGGACATGGCCATACTTCCTATTAATAGCCATTTACGTACAGTAGCACTCAATGGCTTCAGTCAGAAGAGCGCTGTTGTCTACTAGATCCTATACAAACGTAAAGGGAGGCTGCATCTAAACCTACAATCCCATTCTCCTTTTAAAGCAGTTAAAAGGCACGGGCTGATTCAGAACTGCACTTCCTGTCTTCAGGGTGACACTAACTGCTGCCGTGGTTGTCCCACTTGGGCCTGTTAGAATTACTGTGCTGCCAGCCTTCGCTATACTCCTCCTTTTAGAGAGGCTTGCAGCAAGGAGTTTTGTAAAGTCTGGAAAAAGGCTGGTGCTGAGGCAGCAGCAGTACTGCCAGCAACCAACTGAACCGTGATGCCTTTGCAAGCTGTCCCTCAAATGAAACTGCGGTACGAAACCCCCCCGAGTATTCCAGTCTGATCAATAACCACTAGGTAAGAAATGAGCTGCATACCTATGGGATTATACCGTTTGCTACAGGCTTCTGATTGATCTTGCAGTGATTTCCCGTGCCTAAAACCAGTGGCTAAAGTGCAGATTAAAGGCAAATGGAATGCTCAAACATTTGCCTTTATGTAAAAGAGCAGAACGGGTCCCAGGTCTTTATGGGGAAATACATCTCAGTTCGAGAGCACAGAGATTTGAAACTCCTAGTTCTGCAAAGTTCATCTTCTGCACATCTACTACCACCCTAAAAGTAACATAAATACAAAAATTGGTATGCCTCATTGTAAAGATTTATTTTACTGCAGTTTCTACAGTCACTGCGACTGGATTAAAATTTTCAGCCTGAAAAGATGCTGTGGATGGCATTATGATTTGAGCACCGTCCTGCCCTCTGAAACCTGGAGGCACTTGGTAAATTACTTCCTGTAACAAGTATCAAACAGATGCCATTAATTCCTGCAGCCGATCACCTGCACTTAGAGTGCACAAGTGAACTGGGCATTACCACAATTATCCTTCAAGAAATCCTGTCATACTCTGAAATACTACCAAGAGGGATTAGATGAGCTTTTCAGGTGGACATTTTTCTGCTCTTGTCTTTGGTAAGCAAAATCTACAACTGAACTCTTGCCCAAACTAAAATTTTACACTTAACAGAAGGGACAGTGGATGTTGTTGGCTAAATTCATCGCTCTGTTATTTAAGATCCTCATTCAGCAAAGCATGCTTACATATGAGCAATTTAATGCATTTAAGCACGTCTAAGTGTTTTGCTGTATCAAGGCCTAAAAGAGGTTTCACTGGTGTTGGAGCTGAGAGGAGATTTGAATCTTCATTTAAAAAACATCCTCACGAGCTTCATTTTTCTTTCCTCTGAGAGATTATGCATCAAGATCTATGGTGAACCATTTGATCCCAGAGAAATCAGAGAGCTTTGGCTTTTACCTTACCTGAAGTGAATTATCTGACCTAGGAAAAAAGGCCTGTCTCAGGACCATGGCCTGTTACATAAAGCACTGGCATTTACACAAAGAAACAACAAAAATTAACTGAAAGAGCAAAGCTCTGAGATGCTGAGATGAAACTGAGACTGGTATCTGCTGGAGAGGAATTTAGATCATTCCTGTTATTTAAGGGGGGGGGGGGAAGGAAAAAAGAAGGATAAACTTTTCTTCTTACTTTATTTTAAAGTAGACACAAGTGCGTAAGAAGCGTTTTATGCCAAGGCACCAATGTATTTCTCTACTCTCCTGTCAAGGCTTCAGAGTGTAACGTCCAGAAGGAGTACTGGTTCATACGATGTGACCTCTTGCCTAACACAGGTCATTAACAGGTTCACCCGGTTACCTATGTACTGAGTCCAAAAGTTTGGCTCAACTTAAGCCACCTTCCAGAGAGACATTTGGTCTTTATTTTAAAATAATGAGGAATGGAGAATTCGCCACTTCTCTTGCTACTTTGTTCTAGCAGTTATTCACCCTCACTGTATACAAATTGACTTTGATTTCCCATCTGAATTGTGTTGTTCCAGCCTCTACAAGAGACCTCTTGTGTTCTTCTCCAGTACACAAAACACCACTTTCTAATGCTGTTTCCTAGTAAAAGCATTTGCACTCCAATCAACCCCCCTGCCATTCCTTCTGATACCCAAAATACACTGGGCTCATGATAAGCTTTTCTCCAGCCTTTAGTCACCTGCATAACTCATTTTGGACCCTCTCCGTTTTTTCCTCATTGTTTTTAATGCTGGGCAGCAAAACTAGAGTGCAATATTCTGGCATGGGTCTCACCAATGTCACATTTAAAGTAAAATTAACTCCTTACTCATAAATTGAAGTACTGTGAGAAGTTCACGTTCAGTTGCTTGTACAAGATGTCCTGCAAACCCTTCTCAGCAGCACACTCCAGGATGCAATCATGATAGATATGACTTGCATGCCTTGTTCCCAAGATCTGGATCCACTAGTCTTTTTCCTCAGGCATTAGCCTGAATCATTCTTGTTTTCAGAAGCAATTCCAAAGACCACACTGCACCAAGCAAAGTGTGAAGCTGAAGAGTTTAAGTAACATCCCCTCACTGGCTGTGTTCAGTGTGATACTAGTTAGGAGCTGAGTTCAGAGGAATAGCTCTGCTATTAGCTCACTATTGCCTGCAACTGAACCTAAGTTTTGATCAAGTATTTCACCTGCACGTAGAGCTGTTACTGTTATATCAACAGCCTGTCCACCTTTTCAGTGCCTACCATAAGAAAGATTGCACACTTTCTGGGCTGCACACAGCTGGCTTCCTTTTAATGGGATTGTATCAGAGGTTGCAGACAGAAGGAAATCCAAGGGCTTCTTGCTTGCAAAACCTCCTGACATGATAGCTGGGCTCTCCAGCCTGAGAACAATACAAAAGAAGCTCAGAAGACACGGAGCATTGTTTCCTAGAGTGTGTATTTGTGACTCACGGAAAGTTGTGTGAATCATGAAACTCCACCAGCACCATGAGGTGGGGCAAAAAATTCGTTTTGAAAGAACACGCTTGAAGTCACCTCCTGCTAGATGTACACTGGCCACACGTGTCCCCAGAACAGTTCGAAAAGCTTGTTGTGCTTGTGAATAAGTTGGAATTGTGTTTTGCTGTTAAAATACATTCCTCGGCCTTTATACATTCTTCTCAGGAACAGAGCGACCTGTGTACAGACCCTTGCAGTAACAAACATGCATCCTGACTACTTAAAAAAAAAAAAACAAAAACCAAAAAAGTGCCTCACAGAGGAAGCTGGAATTCACCCATGCAATTAGGTTAGGTTAATGTTGACGATGAGTGGATAGATATTATCCAATATCATATTCTGTAATCCTCTGCTAAGCAGGATGCTGGAGCATTTCATTCACTCTGGCAGCCAACAAATAGCTGCTCATTCACTGTCAGAGTGGAGTCATGAGAACGATCCCGTAAGATTTGAGACAAGTTTGTTCTAGAACCTGATAATGGTCTAGAGTGACTTATAAAGGTTACTAAATTCTATATTCAGGTTGTAGGTTTCTTTAACCAAACATTTATCTATGTGTACAAACCTCAGGAGAAAAAAAAAATTTCTTTCACAAGTGAATTTTACAATGGTCTTTTCATTACAAAGTCACTTGGTTCTATTCCAATAGTTTTTTACTCTTTTTCTAATCCTTAATTAATCCCTTCTATAAACAATCTACACTCAGCATATTCTGCTGAGAGTAAATCTTTTGCTGCATATATATATATATTAGAAAAAGATATATATATATCACAACAAGATTTTTGACACCCAGGTCAATATTCTCATGCATTAGGAACATAAATCCACATGTATATCAATAAAAATTACCTGACTCCTGAAAACAAGCTCCGATAGTTGCCTTGGACTTGGTGGGAACCTGTGAACCCTCAGCACTAACAGACAAGACACTTAGGTTTCCAACTCCAGTTCACAATGTCTGACTTAGGGCAAACACTTTGAAAGTGCTGCCCTCAGTTCTCCAAGTCCTATGTTTTCCCTGGCAAAGCCACAACTTCCCCTGAATCACACAGAGAATACATCACTTCTACACACATTCAGATTTAAACATAATTCTAAACAGGTCCTGAGAGCAGCAAGGAGGAGCCAGTGATTTACCTACAGAGTTTTCCTCTACAGAAATAAAATATTGTAATACTTTGATGTTTTGACTTGCAGTTTCTACCTGTTCTTATCACGTTCAAACATAAACAAACAATTTTTGAGCACTATGTGTACACAGAAGTGACAAATATACATGCTGGACTGGACTTGCATTTGTACACAGAAAGTGAAAGAAAGCATGCTTCTGACTGCACAACTTTTATCGTTTTTCTGTAAAAATGATAAAGGCACATTACAGTTCCATAAACACAACTGATTTAAAGTATGTAGTGCTTATAAAGGCCAGATTGAAGCCATTTTGAAAATGCAGTCCTTAAAACAACCAAATACTACTTTTCTGGGCTGTTGCTTAAGAAAACAACATTGAACACTTACAGATGGCAAATAAAAAACAACTTTTGAGGCTGGAGCCTTGCATGGGAATTCTGCCTCAGGAAACCAGCAAGATGAGGTCTCACTTTGCACACTAGATGCTAAAGGAATATATATTACAGAAGGAAGCCACTTAATAAGGCTATGGTAGATCTGACTTACCACAAGAGCAGCATGTGAAGCAGTTGGTATGATAGAGGTTACCCATTGCTTGGCAAGCCTGGCTCGCTCCATACACACCTTTTCCACATTTTATACAGATACCTAGGAGGAAGAAAGAGACTGAACGTTAGACTCCTCTGCAACTCCTAAAAGCAGCTCCTGGCCACTGCGTCTTAAGCACTTGCTATTCCCCCCTCAGGCCCTAAATCAATGAGCTAGTCAACCTGAGTAGATTCAAGTACCAAGGTTGGCAGCAGGCAGCTTGAGTGAGACAAACACATGGAAATCAACCGAAATAAAGCATGGAGACTGAGGCTGGCTAAAGACAGAAGTCCCAGGGAGGCAGGTGAAATGAGAGAGACCACGAAAGCCAAATGATCTCTGAAAATAATTCAGTTTGCCCAAGAAATAACTTAGTGAGACCATCACAGCTAAGTGTTCCACCACATTACATTCAATAATGACTGACAACACAGCAATTAGGTCAAGAAAGAAAGGATTTCTTTTCCTTGCCACTCTCCAGTAACGCAAGCAATACACCAACAGCGTTAGTCCATGGTAGAAACCATGCAGCACAGCAAAAACGGGTCTGTCATTCATATTTAATAACTATTTAACTTTCCCTGAATAGTATGTAACCTCAGAAACATAATCTGGCAACTTTAAAAAAACAGAAAAGCAAGTCTTCTACCTTCCTTATGGTCTAAGGGCAAAAATTCCCATTGGCAGTTTTGCTTCAGGGGGTCAGGAATTGATCCTCACTGTCACATGGAGCAGAGTCACAAGAAAGGTCATGATTTCAGTAAGCTCTACAGAGAGGCGGGTTTTTTTAGTTTTTTCCTCCTAATCATAGCTGTAAAAATATTTTTGTCCGTGTATTCGTTTCTATCTGTGCATCACCCCTCCAAACGCAAGCCTTGGCAGACAGATAATTCAACAATCGCTCTGCTTCTGTAGCCCTGCGAACGGGAAATGAAGCGCTGGAGAACCTCTGTCCTTTTTCATATACTCAGAACCATTTATTCTGCGTTCTTCTGAGGTGCCCATTGGTCTCCACCTGACTGTAGTTGTATAGTATACCTCAAGATGAGGCTGTGTGATTTTGAAAATACTACAGAAGAAAGCAAAAATTAGGATTTTTGCCTCACTCAACCCTGTAATGAAGCTATCTACGTGCTGTTTGAATCCTGCTTCTACAAACGTATGCACAAGCTTAGCACTGATTATTAGTACCAACAAAACTCCTAGTATACCTAGAAGGTATCAAGAACTACAAAATCGGGCTTTAACCATCC
Organism: Dromaius novaehollandiae; assembly: GCF_036370855.1. Lineage (NCBI taxonomy): Eukaryota > Metazoa > Chordata > Aves > Casuariiformes > Dromaiidae > Dromaius > Dromaius novaehollandiae. Next base: position 14,482,526 of record NC_088110.1, read on the forward strand.
AGTCTTCCCCTGTTGTACTGTGAAAATTGTATATACACATACATACACACCTATGACAAATGCACAGAAAACACAAATACGAGCTGCTTTGGGGAAAAGTAGCCTATTATGAATGGGCAGAAACCTGAGTAGCAGAAAAAACAAAGCTAAGCTAACAAAGCACTTGGTGTCTCAATTTGCTTTTGCTTGATTTTACACATTTCTAGTATGTGAATTATCCTAAACTGCCACACTACAGAGAAAGAAATGCCATTTGCTTCTGACGGGTAACTGTAAGGACATTGGTAAAGCTAGCAAAAGAGCAATATCCAGTAAAACTGCTGAGATTTAGCCTGGGCTTTCAATGAGAAAACAGCTGTAGACAACGTGACACCCATGAATATCTCTGGCTCCCAAGCTGTTCAAGACATATTCTAAAATCCATCTCTGAAACCAACATGCTTCAGCATTCACAATCTTCTGTATGGGCTGCGTAGTTTGATCAGCTTAAATGTGATACTCTCAAGCTAAAAAAAGTTATTGGGGGTTGGGGGGTAGGGAGGAGAAGAGACCTCCCTATGTTACTAATCAAATACTGACATCGAAAGACCTTTCACAGATCTTGGGTTTCTTGGCATTTCTACCTTTTATGGACTCCCTCATTTCAGATATGAGGAGATCAGTCTTTTATTCACCTATCTCACTATACTAGCATAATGCTGCAATTTTGGACCATGAGAATATTTGTCAATTAAGTGTAACAATAATTAAAAAAATATAATTCTATTAATACTAGATTTCCAGAACCCAATTTCCATATTTCAGTGAAGCAGGAACTATCACTTCAATGTCATCAAATACCAGTGTCCCAAGTTAAACCTGTATTACCAAACCAGATGTCAGATAAATCCATCAGTTCACTGCAAACAAAATATTAAGAAAATGTTGGTCATTAGACAAGTTCTGATACAGGAAATTGAAATTTCAGAATATCTGTTGCCTTAGTCAAGGTTCCTGAAATGTTATGTCTATTTATTTATTTGTAACCAAAGGTTATGAAAAAGGGCTGCTATTTGCCATGAGTTAATGGTTAATTGCTGATGAAAGATAGCTATTGATCACTGTGGCCATTCCGATCTGAAAACGCAGCCGGCTCAGCCAGCCTGGCAGCAGCAGCTCCCAGCAATGGCAGAACCGCTGCCAGAGCAGCGAGAACAACCCACAAACCTGCACTCTGCCCCAGTGCATGCTATGAGCTCTAAAGCAACGGCAGTCCCTCACGGCTTTGTGAGCAGAAGGGGTTGCACGTACAGCGGAGAACATGGCATTCGCTTTGGGAATGAGCAATCTGTTACTTTAGCCCCAAGCCTTAGTATTTTGATTTACTCTTGGTAGTGGAGCCAGAACCCTTTTAGAGTTCCCCAGCTATCTGCACCCTTCTTGCCCATCTTTTCACGCCATCTGTGCGCCTAGGACTGACGGCTATTGAAAGTTTGACTGTGAAGTTACACTGAGAGCGCTACTTTTTCCCATTTCTGCTTCATTTTGCTCAAAGGAGAGCAGAAATCCACAGCCTAGGACCTTCTGATATTCTTCTCTATACGGTCTCATGAACAAATCTACTATAGCCATGAACCACTTTGACAGATGAAGTTACTGTCTGATTTCTTCGCCCATTGCTTCACTGGACTATCAGAAGCAAAAGGAGGATTTACTGTGGATGTTAAAACTTACACTGGCCTCTCCAGCAAGTGACTCGTTATGAGCAGCTGTCAGTTTGTTAACTTATTTTCTCTAAAAAACTGGTCATTAACTCCAGGAATGAATGACCACAGAGATGATTAGCATTCTAAAAAGGCATATATATAATTTCAAAAGTGTATTTTGGAAAACATATATGCAGCTGTGGTGTGAGTAGAGCATGAGCTCATAACTGCCTAGAAAAAGCACTGACTACATGACCGTTCAGGTCTGGTTTTCCACCAGTCAGAGCCCAGACTGCACACTGTGAGCTTGTGAAAGCTTTGGCATAACAGCTACATCACCTTCTTTTTTTTTTTTTTTTTTCCAGGTTTAATTCCAATTCTTGTTAAATCGCCTATGAAGAATGTTTTGTTACAGAGCAAGCATGTCTCATTTCTGACACTTCACTCCAAGAGACTTTTTCACTCTTTAAACAATACTCTGCCTCTCCCAGCACCTCTGTTCAAGATATTAGGGCAGGATCTTCTGCAGGTGCAGCAGTTTCTTGACAGCTCTGGGTGAAACAGAAAGAGGTCCATTAGGTTCTAGCCTCACCTTAGATCCATTCCTTTGCTTCTACTCTAATTTACTAAAGTAGCTCTCTTTTCTCACAGCCTCACTAAGAACGAGGCAGGTGCACAGACCCACAGGCTGGGCACCGCCGTCATTCTGTGGCCCTCCCTCAGGAGACAAGGTTCATCAAGTATCTAGCTCCAGCCCTTGGGCTGCTCTGTACTGGCAGAGTGGTGCAAAGTACCCTCAGCAGCACTGAGGTTTGGGGCCATTGGTCTCTAAAGAGAAATTGTAAGCAGACAACATACACACCTCTAGTTCTTTAACACATCAGCTACTGCATTTCCACCCCGGTCATGAGGTTTTCCTAAACACCTGGTATCTCTTTTTACCAAGAAAAGATGTTGCATACACCTAAAGTTTGATGAACAGATGGCTCGGCAGAAGCACAGTATAGCAGCGTGGTAAAGTGATATTTGTGTCCTTACACAATGTTTAACTGAACACGAGAGTAGAGACTGAACAAACACGTGCTCTGTGGACCTCAGCAAAAGACAATCAACAAAAATAACTCTAGAAAAAGAAGGAACTCCCTGGGACTCCCTACTGGCGTTAGCTGCAGAACTTTGCCAGTGCTCCCCCACCCCTTAACGAGTCCAATGCTTCGAGCTTAACGGCTTCAGTTAAAAGGGCATCTCTGCATACAAACTGGACAAGCCTTCCGACACTGTATGACAACACAGCAACGCTCTCTGGGTAACACATGCATTAGCAAGATGCTGATTTAAGCACCAGGAAAAATAGGACCAAATTGTTATCAGCCCAGACAATATTTTCTGACATATTCAATAATTTTGATCCACACTCAAGAGACAAAAGGACAATGCAGTATCATGAGCAAAGGTACCATCAACAAACTAGAGAGGACACTAAAGCTATGTGATTTTTGCTCAGCCTGCCATAACACACCTGTAAGAGTTCCCTATAGTAGCCTGTGTGTTAGAAGAAGTTCACATTGGGACCTCAATATCCAATTATGGAATGATCTTTACCTTGGCAAGCCTTCACAATATTCTTCTGACCATGCAGGTTGCAGACTGGTACTTTGTACTGACTCCTCCGGGTACCTCAGAATTAGTACAAAGGCAGTAAGCTCAGGTTAAATGGTGTATGCACGAGTACAGTACTAGCACCCTGCTTTTAGCAATGCATTTCAAGGGCTGGCAGAAGTATGAGTAGCCTTTTGGTCAAACATCATTCTCAGACACACGTAAAGCTCAGCCTGAGACTGAAACCACCCTCACTTAACCCAAAGTCAACAGCTTAGCACAAATACAAGGAAAATGGCAACATATGGTCTCTTAACTTCAACGAGAAGCAGCTGTATGAATCAGAAGGCAAATCTGGCTACCTCACTCTTTAATTTGACAGTATGCCACAGATCAAGGATGAGCTGCAGCTTTACTGTCTTACCATTGCACCATATCTCCCTAGGGTAACTGCTACATGCTGCCTCCAGTAGGAAACAACCATGCCCTGTCATCATGAGTTACGGTAAAGCTAGACTTAACAACTAACACATGGCACAGCTGAATCCCTGCCTCTGTGGTTCTATTCATGTTGCAATGTTGGGAAAAGGTTGGGTGCGCTTCACTGGCTACTACAAAATCCTCTTTTCTTCTCTCGCATAGGAAAAGACTGTCTCCATAAACATCCACAATAGGCTTTTCGACACCTTTGGCCTAGTCAAGGTGTTGGGGCAGGGAAATGAGAATATACAGCCATGAAGCAGTAAGAATAAAGGAGGAAGGAACCTTTAATTCACCTCAGAGAATTCTAATTGGGGCAACAGAGGCTGACCATTGAAAACAGAACGACTGTGGAGGGACTGCACTAAATCTTGCAGCTAAAGGACATCAGATGTTTTCCAACTCTGAGCTGCAATGCCTACAGCTTGAGACCTCATACCTGAGCAAGTTTTAAACAGGATGTTACTACTAGCTTTAAAAAAACTCTCCCACGAAGCTGCGTAAATACGGAGGCATCACTGCTGCACTGAGCTCTAGGCTGCCGCACCTCTCTGCTGCTAACAGCAGCTACTGTGCAGACATCCTGGATTGCAGCAACTAGGATGTTGTGAGGTGACTTCAGGAGAAAAAAATGCTTCCTTCCTTCCTTCCAACAGAGAAGGAGGGATCTTCAAATACACACATCATCTTCCAGTCAAAGACTGATAGAAAAAACAAGGTACCTACACAAGATGTAGGGCAGAGCCTTTTCCCAGCAGCTGGGGAGGATGAGGGAGGGAGGCAGACTGCACTTCTGGAAACTCTGCTGGTGCAGTTCACCCAGCTCTTTGCCAGCAAAGGTAGCTCTTGCTGGAAGGTTATAATTTATCAGCTGTCAGACAGCTGGCAAATTTTTCAAGACTTGAATATTCAATGTAAAAAAAATGATATACATATGTTAAAAAGTAAATATATTCTGGACACATTCAGCAGCAACATAGCGATTGGATATATGGTAACAGTTGCACGAAGAATCAACCTAAGTCTTTTTGTGACAGGTAAAAAATATGATGGAGGAACTGCCTGATTAAGCTACCTCTATTGCCTTCTCTCACAGAGGGAAGATCAGAAGATACATAACTTGAACTAAGCTTGAAAATGACAGAGACTGAGAAGTACAGAAAATGATCTCAGGTAAAAATTTTAAACTCCCCTTCCAAGCCACAGCCCATCCGTGCCTGGAACCGTGACGCCTCGCTGCCCAGCAGAGGCCTGACCCCATTCAGCAGCAGACCCCCGGTTTGCACAGTCCTTTATGGCAGTAACCACACATGCTCTGCAGCAACTGTGCAGGAGATGAGAGCCAGTTAAACTGCACAAAGGCCATCCCAACACCTAGCATAAATCACAGTAGTGATTTAGTAAGCAAGTAGTGATTCAGTAAGCAAGGCAAGACTAGAACCAGGCTGCGTACTAGTATATTTTATACTGTCATCGCTAAAATTTATCAAGATTTCCCCTACCCTTGCCATTCTCATGATGGAAAGAGGGTAAAAATCCCACCAATAAGCTATGTAAACCCTTGAGATACTTACTGACTAACTTCAAAGGATCTCCACCAGTACAGTGTCTGCCTCTTACAGGAGATTTTACTCAACTAATTTACAGAAGGGGCGTGCATGTAGAGCTTATTGAGAAAATTGGAGTTACGGATGAATTTACAAAAGCCTAAGCAAGCTCCATGTTCTACCTCCAGCTCCTGGAAAAGTTTTCAATGCCTCCATTCAGCCTATTGCTTAACCAACTTGAGGCTTGCATAGGACAAAGCTGCTGGGACAGGTCATAGCCATGAAGAGAGTTGCTGGAACCAGTTCCAGGAAGGGCTTTTCTTATCAGGACACAGGAGTTGAACTTTATATACATGAAGGAATCGGTGTATCCAGCAGATCAGCAGGGCTCAGCCTTAGCTTATTCTGATTTGCTTCGTTAAATACATGGGCAGCTCTGTTTTGCTGGAACCTTTCCAGGTTTGAAATGTAGATACAATAAAGATGATGGGTGAGAACTTTGAAGGCTACCAGGCTGTAGAAATGACTCTGAAACGTCACCCTCCCTGACCCTTTATTTTAGCAGCTGTAAGCCCAGAGAATGTCTAGGCTGGTGAATTAAACCATGACAGCTACAGGTCAAGCACAGCAGAGTGGAAGATGTCATGGGAGATGGTATTAGTTCTGATTAGCAGCTGTTGGAAACTGGAAGGCTTTTGTTACTGTTAAAGGAGATCCACCCAATCACACAAGTGAAAGCCTGAAGCTAGTGCAGCAAATGCTTCTTGCTTCATACAGTATGTGAAATTACTGCTCTGAACCATGAAATTACTGACACTATCTACCCAGAGTTCATCCTGCCTTGGCCACAGCCGGCATGCCTCTGCATAACTTTCTTTTGTGCAGATATCTGATTCTGCCATGGCACCTCACCACAGCACAAGGCACATCATAGGCCTATTCTGTGCAATATTTCGGTTACACTGACACTTGGTTTACAAATATTCATTCATTTCTCTACTTCTTGATCTAGCGTGTGGCAGTTACAGGATGATTCACACCTCTCACTTAGCTTTTATAAAAAAGATCTTTTGCCACCTAGGCAATAAACTGGGAAGACCACGTAGTTCCTGTGGGCTACTCTATCGTCTGTGGTGCTTTGAGTTGCTTTGTCCATGATTCAGAGCTCAGCTGACTGCTCAAGCGTCATGCCCAAGCTCAAAACCACAGCTAGAAGCAGGAGGAGAGGGGACTGTGCAAATAACTATAGCAACGGAATTATTGACAACAAAAAAGGGGGGAGACAGAGGTAAATCCAACTTCTAAAAGCACCTTGGCATGCTTAGGATTATCAAAGCAAGAAGGCATGTAGAGCTGAGGATAAAGGACAGCGCCACTGGAAATGAAGCATTCTGGGAGGGAAAGACGTGTCAATAAAGTTCCTTCCTCGTCCTCCTCACCCTCCCCTGCTCAGCATCTGAATGTCCCACTGAGGTTGTGGACACACCACCTCTTACAGCTGCCTTTATGTTGATTTTGTGGGTATCATTTCATACCTACCTCCTGCTGCTTGCCACCACCCTCTGACCATGGATACCATCTCTGACATCCCCGAGCCCATCCTCTCAAATCTGCCAGACTGCGACTGCTCCTGACCCCACTTCAGCCCAAAGAGCCAAGTCAACCAGACCTTTCAATTTAAACTGCTTAATAACTTGGCTCATTTTGCCAGGAACAGATTAAAAGTGGTCACACTGATAGTTCAGCCTATTTGTGGAAGAGTGGTCATTTCTAGCACTGGTGCAGTAGTGAGCAGGCGCAAAAAAGACTGACGACAGTTAAAACTTGAGCATGTACAACTACAGGCAGAGGAGGACACACCACCATATCCAGAAGCTGCCTCCAGCCAGGAAAGCCTACCAGAGAGATGCAGATAAGTTAAGACAGCAGGAGCAGAGTGACACTGCTGCTGCTCCTACTTTCAGTCCAGGTAAAGAGAGATCTAAATATCAGCATCCAAAGGTCCTCAGTGTTCCTGGGCATTTCTTGTTCGGCAGCCAGCGTGCTGGGCTGCTGTATGAAGATTGCCAGGGCATTCAGCCCAGCTGTGCATTCATGCCGATTTAGGAAAAGGATAGTTCTTTACACTGTGTACTCCAATATATGAGGTAACAGAGGAAATGAGAGTTCATGAATGATGATAGAAGGGATTTCACCAAAAGCTTCAGATCGCAAATGCACTCACACATTAATCAACACTGATACTGTAATTTATGCTAATGCTTTAATTTGTACAAGTTCATTTAGCTGGTTGCACCAACTGGAAATCATCTGAGTCCAGAGTTGAGACAGTTGTCCATGCCACTACTTTAGATTTATGCTGGCATAAAGAAGGTCAGAATGTGGATCTGCTATGTTTTATTTGGCTTTTTCTAACAGCAGATTTACAGACATCTTGAAACAATTTTATTACAGTAAATAATAAACTAAATACTTTAAGCTCGTATTTTCATCACCTTTCCTTTGCGCTTACTGTTATCACAGCTTATAGTAGCATATCTATCTATACTAGCCAGGAACTCTACCATACTAGTTCCTTTTTCTGACTTCGACTTCCTTAGTTATCTTTAGCAAACTATTTAATTTCACTGTCTTGGCTCCTTTATAACAGAAAATGGGAGCTACTGATTCCTGTGCAAAGTCTGCAGAGAAAAGACAGTTAAACCTTCTGAGATAAAAGGAAAAAAAGACAGAACAAATTCACATACTTCTATTTAGGAAAATCTGTGCAACAAGATAACAAGAGTGATACTGAAAGCACCAACAGTGCAGGCCAACATGGCATGTCAGATCTGAAAACATCAGCTACACACACGTCAAGTTGGAGAGACTTTTCATTACGTTCTTCTGACATTGCAGGTATGAGTCATCATTCTAATATATGGCAGAAAAAGGTCATATATTACAGCTGCCTTACTTGACATATTTGAAATGGGTTCATGATTAAACAGGGAGTCTAGTCTAAAAGTTTCCAGGTGCACTTTTCTGTTTTCTTAGATAACGGTCTCTTTCCAGAAGGAGCATGACATTCCAAAAAAGGCATGACATTACGTAACCACATTTGGTTACAAATTGACCAGCTCCTTCCATAAGCCCTACCCAAGCAATACACATCTACAACAGGCCTGTACTTCTCACACCTACTCTGCAAAGGTGCCACTGTCACTGGTTTGCTAATACAAGTCATGTACAGAGGTTCTGTATTATTTACAGGAATAAAAGTAGGTTTGGTTAAATGAAAGCATGCACACAAGTAGGTCATATACCAAGCTATTTAGAAAGACTGAACCATTCACTTAAGGAAAGCTGGAAATGACCTAAAAACCTCTGTCACTTCAATGCTCTGAGCAGGTTATTTGAGTCACTGTGAGTAAAGTGATTCAAGGCTGTTTTGAGAACGGAGGGAATACACCTTCCTGTAAGGATATCCTGCAAGGAAGACAACTTCAGAGTCATTTGCCATAGGTTTCTCCCACCTTCAGCTCATGAAAGACTTCTGAAATAACTATTCTGGCAAGCTCCATTTTTCCTGTCTCTGCTACAGTGAGAAGCTCAATCTTCTCTAGAGTGGTAAGGCCCAAACCAGTGAGGTACTCAGCTCTAGTGCAAACAGTTAAACTCCTCTCTTCCAGTAGGACAGGAAGACTCTCAGACCATAAGAAAAGCTTGTCCTGATCTAGCAATATGAAAACTCTTGGGACAGTTAGTCAAATATAGCACTAACAACATGTAAACAGGATATTCCAATTTTGCCCGCTCCCTCCTCGGGAAACAGTAACACTAAATGCTATATATGCAGGATCATTTCCTTCCTATGCATCCAACTAAAGAAAAAAGAAAACTAAAAAACAGTAAATCAACACACAGTTAACTTCTGCAGCATAACGAGGCCTCTACAGATCTGGACAGTCCTGGGTGTTTGACTGTTCTGAAATGGAGACCTAAGACAGATATGCAGCAGTTGTTTTACGTTTTTGTCAGTCTCATGTTTGCAACGATTCTCACTAGAGGACAACTCTGAGCTCTGCATAGTTGTGAAAGTACCTGAGCTCAATTTTGACCTCCATTGACTTGTTCTCCAAGGCAGCTGTGGCCAGATAGCACTCTTTAGACCCTTACGAAAGGGGTCCAAGACCTCTTTTCACTCAATAGTGACCCCTTCACCAATTGGCAGCTGCAGTGCAGTAGATGAGGCCATGCTCCAGTGACAGGAATAAAACCAACTTTACAACTCTTACTACCATATTAAAAAGATGACACACAACTTGAAGAACTGACCATTAACTTTGCATTGGCAGGATTTCTCTGAGGTCAGGTATCACGTCTGAGCTGCTTTGACTTTTTGCTGGATCAGGTATAGTCTGCCCTCCAGCAGTTGACATGAACTGCATGGTACATGGTCTATCTGGCTAATTCAACAGCAATGTGAGCATGTACTTGATCCACATCCAATTAGTATTGCTGAATGACTTAGGAATGCACAAATATCACACTCAGGACCATCCTTTTCCCCTGTTTTGCCCTTGACTCCCTCACTGATATTGATGCAAAATGGGAGCAAAAGGCTAGAAAATGAGAAAAAAAGTAGAGCCAGTTTTCCCAGATGAAAACAGTGGGAAATGGACAAGGTTGCAATACCCAAGTCTGTGTGGTCTCTGTTTACCTGCATATACCATATACACTTAGCTATGCACTGTCTCCCAGCTTGTAATAAACTGACATCCAGACTTATAAGATTGCACACCTAGAAATGCACTTGTCTTTTGCCACCTGCCTTTTATATGTACATGGATAGACTGATGTTAAGTGCTTGGCTCCTCCACAAAAACTGGGCAGGGAGGAAAAAAATGTATGAGACTTGATCAGTGAGTCATCTCAGGCAGGACCTAGCAAAAGGCATAACCTAGGTATAATGGGGTTTTGGCATCATCTGCTCTTTTTACAACCTACCCACTGCACCTGCAGCCAAACCCTTGGCCCATAACCTCTACAGAAAAACCTGCAACCACTTATCCTAAGTGCTAAGCTACTCCTATTAAAGAACATGTGTCCTGTGATAGCAGTCTGGCACAGAGATGCAAACAGTGCAATACACTTTGGCCTTGATGGCTAACATTGAAGTCTATTTGCTTGAGGAGAGAAAGGATTTATCTTTAGAGACAATCACTTCATGTAGCACTGGAACTGACAACTTTAATGACTAATGAATCCCCTGCCTTCACAAAACAGACATCAGAGGCTGCCAACTAGCCCTTAGCACTGTGGGACCCAACCACACACCACGGCAGGCTCGTTTCCAGAACTAACAGCTGGTGCGCTCTCCACATGTATCCCGCTCACTGTCTCCATGCCCAGACAGTAAGTGTCCTCTTTTTAAGCTGAATTTTGGAATATGCATGCCATTTCTCTTAGAGCTAGATGCCAGACACATTGAACTGGTAAACAAGAGGTGAGAATCTCTCCTCTCCCAGTCCTAACTCCCTCCAACCATCCCACTGCCCAGGTAGTGCTTATTTTAGTGAGTAATTCATCAACTCCACCCACAGTCACCAGACAGCAAAAAAGATGTGGCTAAATTTGTAGCAAGGCTTTCAAAAATACTACTAAATCATCATGGAGTAAAACTCTGGGACAATTATCCATCTCAAATCTTCCTACAAGCAGCAAGAAAAACTCAAGAACTATAAAACTAGGGAGACTGTGAGTGGACAGAGAAGACTGGAGGGCTAGGAAGGTAATTTTCCACTGTGTTAGTTACAGTAAACATCATCTTCAAATAAATGATTTTATGTAATTTATCACCCAAACCTCCCTTCTGTTTTGAAAGGTTACATGACATGGTGAAATGTTAGTTAAAATTTATGTCTTAGAGGAATAGCTAAAAAATAACAGAAACAAGAAATCCTCTAGTAATTATAAAGTCAACACTTAAGTGATATGAGAAGCCTCTATTCATAGCAGCTAAAAGGAGCATTCATTCCATTTTACATCATCCCTTCAATGTTATGTCTTGATGCAATTTTCGACAACAGGTGAAATCACCAAAAATTGGAAACTGTGAATAATTTTCCTCTATCTGGTTTTAATTAAAATACTCAGCAAAATACAAACAAGTGATAAAGAGGCAACCCTTTCCACCTCATTTGTGCTGTGTGTTCATCTTTACAGAGCATGGTGGCACTCCTCATGCTATGCCAGTGCTAAACACTTTCTCTGCTGTTAAAGCAGTAGTTCAAGTTTAGATCGTGACACAAGCAATAAAAGATGATTCGCATCTGATTATGACCTACGTGGTAGGAGTTCAGTGGCCTCAAGTTTCAAAATGTCCACCCAAGAAATGGGCAGCACAGTGGCTACTATTGGGAACGCTGGGTCCCACCTGAGCTGCCGAGCAGGCTCACGCCACAGGGTGTCCGACATTCTGGGGCTGCATTCCTCCGGTTGGGGACCAGTTAGAAAATTGTGCATCTCCCACCTGACAGATGCACCTGTGCCAAGCAGGGAGCAGGAACCAGGGCAGCACAACCCACTCCCAATCTGATGTGGCACAGAGCTGCAGCCAGGGCACACACCCAGAACTGCAAACACTGAGGCATCCTGGGGTCCCCCACTTAGACACAGACCTCAGGGGCTCTTCTCATACGTCAGATGCTTCAATGGCTTAAACATTTTTGTGGCCCTTTGCTGAACTCACTCCAGTAGGTCCATGTCTTGCACTGGGGAGCCCAGGATGGGACACAGCATGCCAGGCGTGGTCTCACCAGTGCTGAGTGCATGTGTGGAGTGGTGGTGGAAATCACCTCCTTGGACCCGCCGGCCATGCTTTTCCTAGTGCACCCCAGCAGGCTGTTAAGGCTTCTTTGCCACAAGTGCACATCACTGGCTCACGTGCAACTTGTCCAACAGAACCCCCAGGGCTGCTTCTGCAAAGCCACTCTCCAGCCAGCTGGGCTGCAGGCTGTACTGGCGCATGGGGTTATTCCTCCCTGAGTGCAGGACTCTGCACTTTCCTTTGTTGAACTTCATAAGGTTCCTGTCAGTCCATTTCTCCAGCCTGATGAGATCCCTCTGAATGGCAGCACAACCATCTGGTACATCAAGCATGTCTCCCAGTTTTGTGTCATCTGCGGCCTTGCTGAGGGTGCACTTCATCCCATCATCCAGGTCATTAATGAAGATGTTAAAAAGTACTGGACCCATTATCAACTTCTGAGGTACACCATTACTGACCGGCCTCCAACTGGACCCCATGCTGCTAAACATAGCCCTCTGCCCTTGGCAGCTCAGCCAGTTTTCAATCCACCTCACAGTCCACTTAAGTTTGTGCTTCATCATTTTTTCCCTATAAGGATGCCATGGGAGATAGCATCAAAAGCTTTGCTAAAGTTGAGACAAATAGGCCACTGCACTCCCCTCATCCACCAAGCCATCTCATCACAGAAGGCTATCAGGTTGGTCAAGCACAATTTTCTTTTCGTAAATCCATACCGACTACTCCCAAACACCTTGTCCTTAATATTTTTCCAGAATTAGATGCTCCATCCATCACTTTCCCAGGTATCAAGGGGAGGTTGAGCCTGTAGTTCCCTGAAGAGGAATGACATTTTCTTTCTTCTGTTCCTCAAGAACCTCCCTCAATCACCATGATCTTTCAAAGATTGAGTGACCTCAAAAAGACATCAGTCAGCTCCCTCAGCACTCCTAAATGTATCTCAACAGGTCCCACTGACTTGTTATGTCAAAATTGTTCAAGTGTTCCCCAACTTGATCCTCCTCTACCAAGAACGTCTTCCTTGCTCTAGACTCTCCCCACTTTCAAGGGCCTAAGATTCCTGAAGGTAAACCTTACCAGTAAAAAAGGAGGCAAAAGTAGCAGTTAGTACCTCAGCCCTTCCTGTGTTCCCCATCACCAGGGCCCTGGCCCCATTCAGCAGTGGACCCACATTTTTCCTAGTCTTCCTTTTGCTGCTCATACAGCTGTACAAGCTGTTCTTGTTGCCCTTCACACCCCTCAATAGACTCAACACCACCTGGGCTTTGGCTTTCCTAACTGCAACTCTGCATGCTCAGAAAGTGTTTTTAAATTCCTCTGAAGTCACCTGCTCCTGCTTCCACCTTTCATACAATTCCTTTTTATTTCTGAGTTTAACTAGAAGTTCCCTGTTCATCCACACAGGCTTCCTGCCCCTCTTGCTTGACTTCTTGCATGTTGGAATGGACCATTCTTGAGTCTGGAGGAAGAGATCCTTGAAGAAGAAGAAAACAACAACAAAAACCACCCACACAACCACCAACCAGTTCTCCAACACCCTCCCTTCTCTTTCCTAGATGCTTTGTAACTCCTTTGAGTCAGTAAGGCACTGAAATTAGATGCAACATCCTAAGTCAGGACAGTCCACAGCCCCTACTGTATGTACTGCTAAGGACTGGGCTTCAGTCTTCAAGTAAGTTTTTTCCTAACATTAAATTAACACCAAAATAAAACAGGTAAGGCAAGAGCTACATGGAAATTTACTCATCTAACTCCTGTTTAGAGATTTAACTTCACAGAGGTTTCTCTTCAGACTTCCAAACAAATATAAACACATTTGCGGGTCTGACCTTTAATCAAAACATTCAGGATCAATGTGTAAATCACTCAGCTGGGATTTTAGTTCTCACTCTCTAAATCACTGCAGTATAAGCAAAACGCAACTGTTCCCTTAATTGCAGCAAAGTCCTTTTGGAATCTTTGCTTTCACTTACTCCACAAAGAAATACATTTGTAAATGTCCCTTTTATTTATTTATTAAACAAAACTTCTCTGTTGAAAGCTAGCTAAAAGAATTAGGATTTTTTTTTGATTGGTGAAGCCTTTATCTCCAGATGAATCTAGCCTCTTCTGTAATTAAATCCATGGAAATAAGGGTAGCTTTTACTGTATCAATGAAGAATCTCTCTACTGTGCTGTCTCTGTAAGGTTAAGTGAAGTACAGAGTATGCACTGAGCTGGTGCTTACACATCCCCTGCTTCTCCCATTGAAGAAGGATTTTATCATTCCTGGAGAGAAGCTGTTTGTCCAATTTACAGAACAAATCATTGTTTACCCACCATTAAGTGGATTCTGTTTCAATCTAGTACCAGCCACAAAATGTCTTCTCTTATTGTCTTCCAGTGTAGCCACGAGAGGAAAAAAAGGGGGGGGGGGGTGAGATGTCTCTTCAAGCAAAGCAAGCAAAACTAAGTGATAGGTTCAAATGGTTGTTTCAAATTGGTTTTCATCTGATGGAAGCCTTGGCTTTTATCTTTCACTGATTACAAAGACTCAGGCTGACAGGAAAGGCTCATGTGGGTTTCTGGCAGGATGAATGCAGGCTGAACATGTTTCCTTGCTCTAACTCACATGCCTTAAAAATGTGTGATATCATGTGAAGGTTGGCTAAGCAATTTACACTTTGTCTAGAAAAAAAGCTGCATCCTTTTACAATACTAGGTTTAAATCCTGATAGAAAACTCTCTTTTCTCTGCTGAAAGAGACACAATTAAGATCCCAGTATCTAACAGCAAGCAGAAGAAAGAGCTTCAGCTCAGAATAGAAATACTAAATTCTCCAGCCAATGACTTATTTCATGGGTCCTTTCTCAAAATCCTCCTTTCTTCCCATACAATATTGCCCAATACACTATCTCCTACTATTTCTCAGTGACCTGATCCTGAAGTCTTCAAGGCAGGGAGGAAATAACCTTAAAATATTGTATTCCTCTTCAGGATTAAGCATGTGGAGCGTTCTGTTCACATCTATGCTCCAGCCTGCACAGAACAGAAGCCTTACTTCACTTTCTTTTTGCTAAGCGTAAAAAGTCAGTGCTCTGGCCCTGTGCTGCAGGATAAAAACAAACATCAGACTATTTGTCATGAAACAGTCACATTTGACCTTGAAGTCAGTCTTATTCTAATATATATGCCAAGACAATGCTTACTTTGTTTTCTTAAGTCAACTGCTTGGTGAGAAACTGCAAGCTGTGTATTCTGAAATATTCAGTAAACAATTTGTTTGTGGGGTTAATGAGTACTTTTATGGCTGGGAATTACTTTTTTCAAAATAATAATGTTACAGCATGAAGTGAGGTGTGCAGAGAACTAAGTCTGCAACAGCAGCATACAGAGATCCTCTGTGCTGTCACTGCTGGTATTTAAAATGGGACTTCCCATGCATTTAACGCCTTACTCTTGAAGATGCCCAAGAAACAGATCATTCCCCCCAAAAGGAACACCTACTGTTTAGGGGGACATTTTTACACACTCAGGCTTATCACTTGGCTATGTAATTATCCTCATTTGAGAAAGAAAGAAAGAAAAAAAAAAAAAAAGGAAACCAGCTCTAATCCCACTATTAAGTACATATAAGAATAAAACCAGGATTCCCAATTCCCAGTATCACAGGAGGCAGGTTTAATCTAAACCTCCTGAAGCTGAAAGACTATCGATTTCACTGCAGTTTGGGTGCAGTTCTAATCCAATTTAAAATGAATATAAGCAAAATAGAATTTATGGCCTAGCATCCCCTGTAGCTAAGCTATAGTTAAAAAGTTCAAAATGAAGACGGAGTTTTGACTTTCAGCTCACACTTTCCACTATCGCCTGTTGCTGGCAGTTCTGAACCACCAAACAATGCCTTGATATAGGAAAAGCTTAAAAATAAAACCCCACACAAACCCACACTCTTGCATTTTATATGTCAGTTAGAGACATTCATTTAAAAGCTCCTTAAATGCACTTGTCAAACAGGCTCAAGAGTGGCTCAGTTGCAGCAGACAATCCTGGAAGCATGCCCAGACTGACACATCCTCTGAAGACCCGCTCCCCTCACCACACTACTGCACGTTTCTCCCTCTCTAGTTTTAGATACCTCAGGAAAATTAGTAGCAACCTTGAGGGACCAGAGCAGCTACCTCCTTGCAGAGATGAGGGCTTGAGGGCTTTTAAAGGCCAAAGAATATGCAGTGTCCTGCAACCCAGCTGCCTGACAGCAGACAAATGAAGAGAGGATGAAAAAAAGAATGCATCTCTCTAGATTAGCCATTTTTATTTGCAGGTTGAAAGGGGACAGGAGTTAAGGCAGGGTCAGTTCTATGCCCCTGTCCTGTACCTTTCCCCCACCTCATAAAAAAACCACCCACAGAAGGGAATACGAAAGGAACTCTGACTATCGGCATCAGTTGGTGCACATCATCCTCACCCTGCCACGCAAGTTGAAGGCAAGCAGTTCACAAGAACTGCCTGATGTGGAAGAGCTGGGGGAAGACAACACTTGGATGCAAAGGGAGAAAAAGGGGGGGGAAAAAATACGTAATTTGAGTTGTTACCCTGACATTTGTGGATTCCTGACCAGCTGATCTTTGTGACTAGTTACGTATTCTCAGTTACAGCCCAGAGCGTACATGTGTCATGGCAGGGCTGCTGCCACTGACTTCCAGGTGCTACGGATGGGATTTAGCCATGTGTTCAGAGTGCCCAGACATAAAGGTACAGAACATTGTTGAAGAAAAGTGCAGTCAGGGCAGCAAGTTCCTCACGCTGTCCTGACCCAGGCAGACTGGCCTTCAGCAATTCCTCAGCTTGTCATCTCACCTACAAAACAGGGTTAGAAATTCTCTGCACAGGCACCCTGCACAGACTGACCTATT
Organism: Dromaius novaehollandiae; assembly: GCF_036370855.1. Classification (NCBI taxonomy): domain Eukaryota; kingdom Metazoa; phylum Chordata; class Aves; order Casuariiformes; family Dromaiidae; genus Dromaius; species Dromaius novaehollandiae. The sequence goes on from NC_088110.1 coordinate 14,499,543, forward strand.
TGGAAATGGAAAAGTTCTAAGCCAAATACTTGTTATTCATGAGGTACTCCACCAGAAAACCAAGAGAAACTCTGCTTCCCCTGAACACTGTGACACAGCCTTTCTCTGACCCTGCAATAACATAACATTGAATTGCCCAATTCTGCCAGTCTTTGATCAAGCAAAACACCCTATAATTTCAAAAGGAAGCTCTGTTCATGATGGAGTCCAAAACCAGCCTTAAGCTTGGGAGGTTTGTTTTTTTCTTTTCCTCCTTCCTTCCATGAGCTACAGAAATAAATTAGATAGCCACAATCTAGGCAGGGGTGCTCAGTTAGAGCCAAGCCACTGCTGAAGCCACCTCTGCACAAGGATGGCTCTGAGCTGCTCCACCCTTCCTGCCAGCAATCCCCTGCTTGGAAACTAAATGAAACCCCTGCAAAGCAGCAAGCGGATACCTTAGGAAAAGGCAGAGCTTCACACACTTGGCACCCTGGGAAACTGATTTGCAAGTCTGCATTTGGAGGATCTTCAAAGTTCTGCTTTGTGAATAAATGCGAATTAGCCTCTAGGGTTCACACCTCTTTCTGGGCCAGTTATTCACTGGCCTGTATTCCTCTAAGGTATGGATGGAACAGAGGCCAAGAAAGCATCAGCAACTGTTTCAGCATTTTCCCAAGAGTCAGTTTGCTTTTATACACCGTGGACGACTTCTTCAGCCTAACTCATGCTACCTCTTCTTTTCCCCTACCCCTAATAGGTCAGGGAGTGGGTTTTTCTTTGCTTGCTTTTTAAGTGTGGTCCGGCAGTCCAGATTCTTTTTACCCCAAGGCACAAGCACTCTGCAAAGCTCTAAGGGATATATAGGATTTGGCTAGTGGAGTACCGTATCTCCAACATGCCAGAAGCTACAGCAAGGGGCAAATCTTACCTTACACCTGCCCTATGCAGCGATCAAAGCTGACAAGCATCAGACTTGCCATGGGTTTCATTTTCCCTCTTTCTGAATTGGGCAATGACCCATTTTGAAGGTGATGCTTGTGCTAGTGCCAGGCAGCCCTGCTCAGTTCTTTGAGCCTGGGCAACACCTCATAGCACAGCTGTATTCCCTGACCTTGTGCATTAACGTCTGTCTCTCTCTCTTTCAATACTTAAGTATAAAAATAACACAGAGATTCTGTTCATAAGCCAGGCAAGATGAAGAGCTTCTCACTAGCTGCTTGTAAACCAGTGTTTAAATCCATACCCGATAAACTCCGAAGTTCCAGGAAAATCAGTGAGCAGAATTTTAGTATTTTGCTGCTAAAAAGGCAATCAAAGAAAAGAATGGCAATACTTGGAAGCACTACATTCACAGTAAGCACAGAGTCAGCCAGCTCTCTGTAACCATCTACAGATCAGAGGGCCAACAGGTGTCATTAGCATCACCCACTTCTGTCTCCTCCATACCTCCTGCCCAGGTTTAAGTCATGACATCTTTATGTGACTCATTATGAGCAGAAGAAAGTAAGGAGAAAGAAAGAAGAAAAACACAGAAACCCGTGCTGGGAAGAGAAATACCACTTTAAAGCACTGGGGAGGAAACAAGAGCTTAGACTAAGCCCCTAATTAAGGGGACACCCTTTAAATGAAGGGAACTGAATTCTGTGCCCACAGAGGTGCATAAAGAAGTCAGCTTGTGAGGGAACATGAGGTGCCTACCGGAGCTCTGCTTAGTGTCCTTGCTTTTAGGAAGAAGCAGTGGCCTACGCAGCCAAACCTCCTCAGTGAATGCACAAAGAAACAGGACACGGAAGCTACCATGGTGGATCAGAGAAGATGGAGAATGGAGAAGAGAGCACTCACAGTTCCTTCCAGTTCTCCTTTTACCACCGCCCAGGGGAGCTGCGTGCCACAGCTGCAGCAGCACAGCCTCCACCCTGCCTTCCAAAAACACATATGCAGAAGAGTCAAATTCAGTCTCTGGATCTGGTCTCTTCAAACTGACCCTTTAGTGACCTGGGACAGCATGATCCCAGCTTCTGCAATGGGGAGTTTTCTTAGGATTCACATTCATCTTCCATAAATTCATCTTCTGCAAGCCAGCAAGATGATTTGGGAGCTAAATGTTGATAGCCAGCTTTGTATGAGCTGAAAGAGGTCAGCAGAACTTAATAGAGCATTAGAGTTCTTTTTTTATGTCATTAACTGCATCTGCTCTTTGTTATTTGTGTCATAATTTTGCAGAAAATAAATGTCTGTCAATTTTCAGGCAAACGGCACATAGCTTTTACAACTAAAACACAAAGCATCCTTCTACCCAATTGCTCCACAGTGAAAACATCTTGGAAGGTGCAGAGAAGGATGGGTAGAAAAGGCAGAGAGGAAGGGGAAAAATAAAACAAATACTTATTCCCTGATCTCTTGTGGTGTAATAAAAACAGCTAAAGATGATTCCAAGCTGACAGAAACAAGTCAAACATGACCCCATGACATAAGAACAAGACTGTCATCAATGAAGTTGGTCTGGATTTTATCAGGTAAGAGCTACATTTTGCAAATAAAGATTTAATTAGTACTTGGTACATATTTTTGAGAGATGAGTTTGCTCCATTAAGTGAAATTTCAAGCAAGATCCTTGTTAAGTGTGATTAATGTGACCATCTGTTTTTTTGTTAAACATGTAATTGTTTAATTGTTAATTTTTCATCTTTTCAGCATGTTAACATGTGATCTGAGACTTTACATTTAGCACTACTTACAAGAAGTTTGAATCCAGCAGTTCAAAATATCCAGAGTAGAACTACAACTCCCTCAAGTGCCACTGCAAAACCTCCAAACACTTCATATATCATCTGCCAAAATACAGAGCTGGTGCAAAGATTAAAAAAATTCTGCAGATGACTGGGCATAATAAAAACGTACACACATGGAAATGCAACGTGCGACGTTCTGCCAGATAAAGTTGATGTTGTCCTGGCCAGAAGAGCAAAGTTACTCTACTCTCAGTAATTACAGTTATTTAAGAAAGGAACTTTAAAGGTGCAGAGGAAAGAGCTGGAGCACATTCCTTCTTCAAGCCTTCAGTTAAACAGGTCAGCTCAAATCCAGGTTGCCTACAAACTTCTTCTCCTGCAGCATCTCACACTGTCTGCTGAGGTGGCGGCCTGCCGTGGCAGAGCAGCCTTCACAGGAGCCCTCGTCTCACCTCAATGCATGCTCCACCGGGAAGGGGCAGTCCCACTCTCTCCTGCATGCTCCCACTGTCTCCCTCACAGAGGAGCGAAAGTATCTGCTCAGAGGAAAGTCAACTTTTAAAAAAAAATTGTGTGTACATTTTGCATCCAATCAATAAGTTAGGGAGACTTGAAGCAAGCATTACTTGGACTAAGCAAAACAGAGAGGAGCAAGATCTGTTCCCTCTTTCAGCAGCTGCTCTCCCAGATCAGATTAAGCACATCCAAGCTGCACCTACAGTCCAGAGCAGCTCCTCTGAATTTCTTCTCTTGCCAGTGACCTATTAACAAGCCTATATGCTAATTCAGGAAAGGATATAGATTAAATAACCAAATCTGTAAAAGTTCAACTTTGATTGGAAAGGCTGTAATTAAGGCAAAACTTTCATTTGATTTTTTGAGGGTTTTTTGCTCAACAATACTGTACTGTAAATAAACACATCTGAAACCACTCAACAAAAGGCCAGTCTTCTGCCTCAACAAGCAGAGGGAACAGGATGAATAGGGACATGCAACAAGGAGAGAGGACACACACAGCTCCTCCATTCTCACCACCTGGTAAAACTCACTCTCTGCATCATTTGACCAATTTGCAGCTCCACAATCACATCATCTTCCCCTCTCTATGAGAATCTGCCCTGGTTATGCAATAGAGCTAGGAAAAAATCAGATGTCTCAAGCGTTTTTTTTTTCCCCCTCCCGAGTTAGGCCATTAAGGCCTGCATCTGAGCCATGATGGTTTTCCTCCAGTGCAAATACATCACTTGCTGTGGAAACACTCCTGATCTACAGGGCTGTAACATAGAGGGTCAGCCCTGCTCAAGCCAAGAACAGGTAGAACAAGCCAACATACGTTCTAAAAATACCAGCTACTGACCTATGCTTCAGAAAATTACATGCTTGTTTCTCAAACCAGCTCAAAATCTGGACTCCAACACACTTGATTGTTGTACAGCTCTGTTTTCTATCGAGTGTTTAGATCTGGAAAACATGGCTTTGATTAAAAATGGGCAACCCACCAATTACAGAGAATTTTCACATAACTGCTTGGCAAAAGAAGAGCTGCAGTAGTATTAGCCATTCATTAAAACTTTTCCCTTGCCCCTGAGGAATTACCTATTTCCCTTGTTGACATCTGAGGATTGTGATGCTAAAGGTTAACAGCATGGCAACTGCCACAACTCAAAGATACACACTCTGAAAGACTAAGACATACCAACATTTTTACCAACTACAGCTCTTTGCCACTGCCTGGTATAATCAGCAGTTTTGTGAGCCTCAGCTGATTTTGCTGGGCTCCAGTATCTTTTGTTGCTTCTATCTTTTTCATTTAAAAACACCAACATTCTCTTTGAATGAAACCAGTCTTGCAGTAGTAGAAAGAAGAGTGAGAGGTGGGAGAGTCAATGGAGATCATGGGTCTAATCCTGCTGCATTTCATGTCAATGACAAACTAGCAAGGCAGCTGCCAATAGCAAATAGCCAGGTCAATGAGCATAGTTCTTCTGAGCAGCAGAAGCTAAGGATGAGGAACAAAGTCTATTTGTTACCCCACTTCTCAGAACCATTCCCCTCAGTGATTCTCTTCCAGTCATTCGCTTACAGCAACATTCAACATCTGGCCCAAACAAATGGATTTTAGTAGGAATTTCACACCAGGAGCAAAGACAGAACACAAAAGCCAAAATCCCACTCTAATGCTAGCGAAGGCAACGGCACATTCCACAATTCCAGGGAAACAAGATCAAGTCATAGCATTTCAGCTGTCTCAATTCAGTCAGGTCAGCACTTAATTTATTACAGTAAAAAACAAACTTCTATCAAAATATCTCTTTTCAACAAAGATTTCCCATCAATTACATAAAGCTCTCTTTTGGTCACTTCAATCATCAGACCATGTTCTGCTGTTATGTGACTGCAACTCTACTGCTATCACAGGAATACAATGAAAGCAAGATTTGACCCACTGTTTCTCATTTCTTTATCAAATGCTGACTACGCTTCAAGGTAAGTTTCAATGTAAATTACAAGACCTTTTTTAAGAAATAGTAAGATAGTTCTTTAAAGAGTAAGATCTACATTACCAAACACCCACCATGCCAACAACTGCACACACAAACTCCTTTCCTCTTACCCATATCTGCAAGTCATGGATGTGCTTAACTTTCGTGTGTGCTGCAGGTTTGCACACACAAAGGCCAGGCACGCCTGGCCTCACTCCTCACAAATGGACCTCCAGTTAGTAGCAGTTTAATCCAGGACATTCAAAAACAGTCACATGGCTAAGTGTTTTAAATCCAACAACATGCCCTGCTGACCCACCAGGCACCAACCTTGTCTAATGCCCCCTGAAACCCTGCAGGCTAGGATTTTCATCACAAAGGTAATATTCAAGGACATTAAGAACACAGCAGAACCACTGAACTTCCAGCCCATGAGCTTTACTCATGGGATCACAGTTCTCTCCAGTGCGTACACTTAGGGATGACTTTGCAGCACAGGAGAAAGGTTTATGCAATGACCTCCAGAACAAAAGGGTATTTCCCATGCCTGGGAGAGGCCACAGGGTCTCTATGGACCACAAGAAATATGATCCAAGTGAGCTGGAGCAACTGCAAAAGCATCTAAATCCGCATGACTGTCAAACTGCATTTAGGAATGGCTTTTCTTTTCTGCAACTTTGAAATTTTCTGATTTTTTTTTCAAGCAGCCACATTAAAAGGGAGAAAACATCTTGTTTTCACTTTCCAGTTCTGTGGTGTCCTAAGTGAAACTGTTAACCAATTAAACAAATGTTGGAATGGACATGAAAACACAAGAGAATCCCCAGCAGATCTTCTAAAACTGTATGTTCCAAACTGAAATGCCTCCTGTTCAGCCAAACACTTAAAAGAACAATGATAATATACCCAAACCTGACCTTGTGTAACCTACTAAGTGATTCCGCATTGTTCATATAATTCACTTCCTATTTCATGATAATGTGGTATTAATCCTCTCTATATTTGCACACTGCCTTTCCCTGCAGATCTCAAAGTATTCACAAATACATGAATTCATCCTCATAACAAACTAGACTCATTTCAGTGCTGCTGCCTGCAATTAGAGACATTAGAATTATCTCACCCAACTAGTCTTAAGCATTTGTGTTATTATTCCAACCAGACCATATCCCTGTTCAAAATCATTTGACTTCTCATCACCACAGTTTGCCCATCTTCAGTACAAACTTCTAAGGAGTCAGCGCTAGAAGCCCATTTACCCTACTTTACTTTTCTTATAGAGACAAGGCTCTGGATAACCTATCCAGGTTACTGTGATTTATGGACGCTTTGGCACTTGGAGGATTTCACAATATCTTTGTTAGGTAACTAAGCTCCCAAAACTAAGCACAGGGGAAACTTGGAGCAAGTCTACACCATGCACACGGGGAACGGCACCAGCGCTAGCCAGCAGGCTCCACGCGGGGCTGATCACATTGGTAGGGCTGGTCACGGCAGGGCAAGGAGCCGTGCTCAAGCACAGAGGTGTCCCCCCCAGCTGTGGGACTCAAGCCATTTAGCTCTGCTTTGACCTGTATGAGATTAACAGCTTCCTTGGAGGACCCCAAGTAGTTTTGTCACTGTCAGATATGGAAAATATTAGTTACATAACAGTGGAGTCCTCCAAGCCTTGTCCTTAAATTACCAAGTTGAAATACACCTTACACCTGACATCCTCCAGGACACCAGTGCTCAGAACAACTCCTACCACAGGGGATAAAGCCTCTCCTTCCACAACCACTAAATCAACCAAGATCTCTCTGCTTCTGAATCACCTGGTAGCTGCCACCATTGCCCTCTTCTCCCAGAAATGGAAAATGGTCAAAGCTTTCAGCTAAGCCACAAAGACAAAATGGGTAAGATGCACTTGCCAGCGCACGTGCACAATTACAACTTGAACACGGGCAACACAAAGGTTTAAACCCAAGTGCCTACAAGTTTTAGGCACCTAAAACCTACTGAGTGGGATCTTTCCAGGATCTCAAATTTGGAAGTAGGTGACCTTAGCAATAAATCCTTACTCCTATCTAAGTCTGCTTGTGTAAGTCCCTACATGTTTTATATGTACAGTAGTTCTCAGTCGAGCCCTAAATGAGTGTTTGTGCTCTAATGTGTTCGGCTTTTTTTTTTTCCTTCCTTAATGAGTCATAGGCCTTTTCTTAAAAGTTTGCTGGAACACAAACGTGACAGTAGAGATTTAGTAAAACTGCTCCAAAAACAAGGAATGAAGTTTCAGACAACGTGAAATATTCCAGCTGGAAGAGATACGGCTTGCTTAGCCATTTTCTTGTGCTCCTCTGTCTCACAGTGCATCTAACAAGCAAGGCTACACTGATAGGGAGTTAAAACAATACAGTAAGGTTAATAGAAAGAGAAAACCCATACCACAAGAGAAATATCTGCTGTGGTGGGGAGCAGGGGGAATCACTTGAAGAAATGGCATCCACACAGGCACAGTGAAAAATTCATATAAAAATTCAGCCAAGCACTGACATTTATTGGTCAATAATTAGCACATCTCCTAATTTTGTTAAGAGCTGAAGGATGGTTCTGCTCCCAACTAAGTTAACAGGAATTCTGCTACCAACTTCAACAGGAGCAGATCACACCCTTGGAGCATCTCCAAGGGATGCCACATCACACAGGCTTGAGACACCTATTTCCTGTCAGAACTTGAACACTGCAAGCAGTGAATGCAGTAGTCTGAAATGATTAAATAGCAAGAGCATTTCTAAGCTAGTCATAAAGCTTGCAGACACCAAACACGCACATTCCTGTTTTCCTTTTGCTGCTTCAATCTTGCTTTACATCATATATTCCCAACGCTGTCAGAAAAGAGGCACTTTGTCCAGGTTTGGCATAAATCATATACTGTATACTCTAAGGGACATTCGGTTTCTTCAGCCACAAATTAAGCAACATTTTTGGACACAACCAATTCCAACAGAACTGCCCCACTGCTAAACGCTGCAACAGAACACCGACTTCGAAAGACTGCAAGAATAACCTAACATGCTCTCTGGCCAGCAACCCCCCAGCCTCCTCCTGCAAGGGGGCCCACAGGGGACCAGAGCCCCAGGAGCCTTGTCCCCGGGGAAAGGAGTGGCAGCCCGAGCGCCCATTTGGCCAGCCAGCCCCTCACCTGACAGCACGAACAAGACATCACAGGTTTATAGCCCCTCCCCGAGCACCAGAGCCCTGCTCCAGGACTCACAGGGCACCATGCCCCTACCAGCCAGGGAAAGGCCTCCGGCGCTGCACAGCTCAGGGCTGAGCACCCTGCTCAAGCTGCTGCACAGGGCAGCCCAAGAGGACCTGAGACCAAGACTGTCAAGTGCTGGCCTTTGATAGCTTTCAAGATATGTGGTGGAGGCCAAGCCCAGAGCTTTTTGTTTACCCATGCAAAACTAAATTTGACTTATTGCTGCTGCTGTTTCCCTTCCATTGCTGAACAACATTTTTAAACATCTGAAAATTACTTTCCTAGCCAATTTTTTTAAAATTACTTTAGTATTTGGTAAAATCTCTTGTTCTGAAGGCTTTCTAAACATTCAATATCCACATGGCTGTAACAGAGACATTTATCTCCTAGTTTATTAATCATAGATACCAAGGATTTCAGCCTAGGTTGGTATCTCTGCTGCAGCCACAAAACCAGTAGAAGAAGCACAAGAGCAGAACAGAAATCCTGATTCAAAGGCACTAGGACTATTCTTTTAGAAGTAGAAATTACATAATTTGAGGGGAAATTTCCCACTAAAAAACATTAACTTTGATCACATTGTAACTGCAGCTCCTTTGACAACTGGCCGTTCCTTCAGAACCCAGTCTTGTTTCTGCTCTTCCAAATAGAGTGGCCACAAAATCCATTAAACGATTTACTCCTAATTCACACACTAACGTGCATGAATCTTTAGTGTGTGATTTAACATCAAACTGGGATATTCACACACAAAAATCTTTGTGGAGGGTCAAGCACAGAGCCTAAGCAAACAACTGCTAATAGAAGCTAAACTCAGATAAATGGTTTTTCCACTTTGAACATTGCTTAGGATGTTTCCTCGACCCCTCTAGAGGGTGTACCCAGCTGGGCTGACTTGTGTGTGTGTGTTGGGGGGGGGGGGTGGAGAATAAAAGCCTGATATTACTTCTGGGAATGTGACTGGCCCTTAGTCTAGGAATGCAATATAAATCTGGCTTGGAACTTGTGACTGTGTCCTAAAAAATGAACAGATCTAATGAATTGCCTAGTGTTTTATACAGAAGCCCTGTGGCTTTGGAATTACCAGTTGCAGAGCACACTCCAAACCAAAGCAAGCTAAAGCATGGACTGCACTCAACCCTTGCAAACCATCAGCCTTTTCACAAGCATACAGACTCTGAAACATGCAAAAGTAAATTCCTTATCCACATACATTTTGAATGTAAACGATCTCCTTTTTCTCCCTGATCTGTAGAGCTGCGTGGCTCGTCCCTCCCCTCCCCCTTGACACATGGGCTGCATCAGCATATGGCTTAAAATCAGCTATGATGTTCAGAGAGGTACGCACACGGGTAGATTTTCCAAACCATATGGTGACAGAAAAGGCTAACAATTAAACTAAGACTTGTTATACCATGACAGTGCATATGCTCATACCAACTCTATAGTATATCCAAATCTCTATCAGAGACCTTATTTTATGTTAGCACCAATAAAACACATGGCTTTTTTTTTTTTTAATCACCATCATCCTTTGCATCCAGTGCTTTTAATGCAACACAGACTGAACTAAAGGTTAAAAGCACACCCAACACATACTAGTTGGGGGGGGACACGAAGACAAAAAAAAAAGCTAAGCCATCAAATAATCACCCTATTCACAGTCAAGTTTCCTGCAGCTGAAAGGAAGAAAGCAGTTGAGTCTGTTTATAATGAATGTTTCTGTGAAAGTTGTAGTCACTCAACTTTCCATTTAATACATGCTGTTTGCATGCATGTTACACAACTGGTACACACGCTGAAATGTAACACTTTTATTACATTCTGCAGTTCTCTTCTCCCCCATTACATGTTCGATCACTTGCCAACTTCATTTAGAGTCAGGAATGTATATATGGCTAGCAGGGATTTCAAGAAACCATCTTAGGGCCACTCCCACATTTTCATATGACATTTCAGACTACAGACAAAAGTAAGACTTCTTTTTCAACATAGCATTACTCTGCTGGCTTTTATCACTTTTTTGCATCAGCTTTGCTGCCTTGTTGCTCTCTCCCCACACTCTCCTATTCCTTCCTCCCTTTTTATTATCCTCAAGTTCCAAACTTTCTCATTTACCATACCTTTTGCCACTAATTTAGCCCTTGGCTCACTCTCTTCATCTCTCCTCTAGTCGTGCATATAGTCATATGCAGCAGCGCTACTCACTCGCACACGCACCCGGAGACCTGTACCACACCGCCTATTGTCTCCGAGCACAAGATCAGAGACATGAACATACAGCACTGAACTTGCAAGTACATTCCAGGGCTCAGAAGTCAATCTTGTCATGCCAGCAAGATTTCTCAATACAAAGAAATGGATTTGCATGGATGACTATGTACATAAAGCATAGAAAGGGTTTGGATGGGTCTAAGTATCTACTTCCTCCCTTCACCTACACAGCAGGCCAAAGGCTTTTCAACAGGATGTTATCAGCAGTGTTTCCTGGTGGTGCTCCAAAAATGTTTGCTAGTACTAGTGGGTGGCCTTCTGGAAAGATCCAGGATATCTAGAAACTCAAGCCTACTTGTTAGAGTGAGAATTCACTTTTACTAGACAGATTACTACAATTATTAACAGAATTTGGACTTTGTGTCTCATCCTGAGACATTAGCTGACCCCCCCCTCCTTTGCTTACTGCGACCTCTTACTGGGTACTGAGAAAGGAGCCGTCTTCCTCCGGACGGCAGAGAGCCACATGGAAGTACCTTTGGAAGACAAAGAAAGGTGACAGCTCATTGTGACAGGACCAGTTATTTCTCCTTAAGTACTTGCCATATTCTGCACACCAGAGATACAAAATGAGAGATACTAAGGACAAGGTAGTAAGCAGCAAGAGGCAGGAAGATACTCTAGATGCCCAACAGAGCTAGGGAAAAAGCCCTTAATAAAGGAACACTGCAGCGTATTAACGTCATCAAATGTATTAACGTCAGAAAAACTGCAACTACTGCTTGTCTCTCTTTAGACTTTGCATAGATGAAAACAATTTCCTCTCTCCGCACCTCTCCACTTTTGCAACACCTTTTCCACTTCCTCTTTAGGTCAAGATGGTGAGGCAGTAAATCACTTCTTGCGCTGGATCCCTGTACCCTGACTGAAAACAGCAGACAGTCCTCTTTGGATGACAGCTGCAGCACAGCATGGGCAGCTGCAACAGCAACTCATGCAGGGCTGCACTGAAGCATGCAATTGCTGCCTACACCCCTCTGTCAACTCTCCTTCAATTTTTGACCATACACCTGGGGAGCCACAGGCCACAGGGAGAGCTTGTTCTAAAACCACCACATCAGCACGACTCTTTAACACAATGACATTTCCCTGCTTGCTAAATGACACGGAGCAGGTTTACAGGCAGTCTCAAAAGGGCTGTTTTGATTTGAATAGGCATGCCAAAAATCCATTTGGGCCTTAAACTCTTTTTCAACACCTAGACATCAGACTGAAGAGTTCTACAGAGTACACAGAATTTAAGTTAGTGCCTGAGCTGATGAGTTTCCAACACCCACAAATGTCTTGTTGACACCTTAAGATGTACATTCCATTTAAAACATTCATGAAACTCAACTTTGACAATTTAGCCCACCACATATAAAGGCCCAACTGAGAACATTTATGAAAGTGAGTGAAATTACTTTTTTATTACTTCTCTTCTCAGCATCTGTCACTAAACTGAGCATATTTACCAAACTGTCAGTACCTTGAAAGAGGCCAGGCAGAGGGTCTCAGAGTTGAGTATGAAGCAGTTGGGGAAGGGGCTGCAGAGTAAGCAGGTACAGCTACAGGGGAACTCAGCCTTACAGCTTTAACCAACCTAACCGCAGGCTGCTGCCAAAGGAATGGCCTCACCCCCCTGATGCCCTCTGCAGCCACCTTTTCCTCTAGGTCAGATCTAGCCATCACGTGGCTGGGGTGAATCAGAACAGCTCAGTGATCCAGCTGAAAACAAGCCCTTTTCCCCTCTGCTTCCTTTTTTGCAGGCCTGGCTTTCAGTAAGATCAGAGAGTGCATGTGGCTGCAACATGCTGGTGGTAGCAGTTGGAAGCAGCAGGCTATTACCTCTCAGCTGTGCAGCTGGGGGTAGGGAAGATGGAGAGGTTGCTCTTTCTGCAGCACTGTCATCTCACGTCAGATTAAACCAACTGTGGAACAACGTTTTCATTCTCTCAACAGATACAGTCAAGCCTGCCATAAGAAACGAAAGGCTGGACAAGGTGAGGTGAGGCAGAAGAGAGAAGCCCCCAGCAGGGTGGAAGACAAAACGCTGCCTGGAGCCGTTCGTAGAAGCATAGCACAGGCAGGCCTGGCTGCTCGCTCCCCGGAGCTGCTGGGTTGTCCACTGCTGGCTCCCCCAGAGACCCTTCTGCGGGTCCGACTGCTGCACGCATCCTGTCTACATGAGGTCAGCTCCATGAGGCCCTGGGTGCCTGCAGGGGTCCCAGGTGACTTCTGGAAGGCTGCCCACCCTCTTAAGGCACAGAGGCAGCCCCCCACGGGCAAAAACATAGCCCAGTTTCCCACCACCAGGGAAGCATTGCTAGAGGACCAGTTCGTGCCCCTTCTCTTCAGGTACTTTTACTAAGGCTCCTGTGCTTTCACTCAGTGCAGACACCAGATGCACAAGCGTCTCTTCTCCCCTCTCATTTGCTCTAACAATGTCTTGCTGTCATCCGCATTTTAGTGACTTCTCCAGGTGGAAGTGGCATACAGAAAGCCCAACTCCCTCACCTCCCCCCAAAAAAGAAAGCTGCTTGCACTTCCTCAGGGATCCCCATGTAAGCAAAGAGAAAAGGCAAGACTGCAGCAACAGCAGCTCCACCATGTATTTTTTTTGCCTCAGATTAGACTCCTTCTCCAGTGGAATAGCAAAGTGTGGGAAAGCAGCCAGGGATTGCCAGCACTAGTGTGGTTAGGGGAACACCCAGCCACGCAGACCCACAAACAAAATGAATGCAATGTAGAATTATTCTTTTTCCAAAGACGACTGATTAGTCACTTGACCTCAAATTCAAAATAATTCACTGTTCAATTTTTCAAAGTTGCATTTGGACATAAGACAAAATAGAGTGGCCTGTGGACAGCATAATGGCACAGCACCATGTAGAGTAGCCCTCACTTTGAGCAGACAAAGCAAGGATTGTTTTGGGGGGGGGGGCATGGTAAAATTAGCAGTGTCACAATATGAGCATTTACTCACTAGACAATTCATCTCATCTAATTAAGGAGTATTAAACCATCTGCTCTGCTCATTCTACTTTGTTAGACTGTTAGGCTCAGCATTTTTGTTTTCCACTGGTATCACAGGTATGTGAACTCCTACTGGATACTCTGCAACTGCCTTCTAAGCATGTCAGACAAGTGCTAATGGAGGCAACAAACAGGCAAGTGAAGACATTGGGCTGGGATATGAATCAATGCATTCCTACTGGCTCTCCTTTATTAAAGCTGTGTTTAAAACCCTCTCAGAAAAGTCAGTCTAAATAATCTGCTGTAATATCATTCATAAGCAGACTTCTCTCTTCTCTTCTTATTCTCATCTTTAACCCTTCAGCCCGCAGTCATACTGGGCCAAACCCTGACATGCTTACTTAGACAAACCTCATCCTTCACCTCAGCAGCTGATTTGAATCAGAACTGCAGGATCAAGCCCAGCAGGACTCGTTAAAACATCAGCAACTCACAGAAATCAATCCTCTCTTCCATGGCACCCCAGTTTTCTAGGTTTTAGGTGCTTACAGGGTGCAAGTCACAGTAGTACTTTTTTGGGCCACTACAATAACAAATACCTTCAGGGCAGCTGGCACATACACTCCCTCGGCACAAGGGTGTAAGCTTACTACTGCTGATCTTACACAGACCACATCTGCCGAGGCTTAGAGCGTGCTGCAACACGTTGCCAGAGAATATCCCTGCAGGTAGTGACGCTTGCAGCAGACAAATCCTTATAAACTGAAAAAAGGAGAAAAACAAACAAACAAAAAAACTCCCACCCACAACATACATTCCCCAGGCTCCTCCTGCAGTCCCCAGTCACACCCGGGCTCCTCACTACACACCCAGCTCCTCCAGCCACAAGAAACCCTTCCCAGAGACTCAGGGCAGTTATAACTCACACTTCTTACTCTAAATATATTTTCGTTCTCCATCTTCCACTGCACTCCACTGAAATTTAGGAGGCAAACATTTTTTGGTACATGTTAATTAGCAACCCCAACCAGCTTCTGCAGATACTCAGAAGTTATCTGCTATTATCCTCAGCTGATTATGTTCCTGCAGCCCGTTAAAACCTCACACCAGGTGCTAGACATTGCAAGAGATACAGCAGATGACAATCAGCTTTCTTATTCAGCCCCGCACTAAACAGAGGAAGGAGAGTAAGACTTAGGAAGTAAGCAGGCGCTGTATTCAGCTTCCTTTGTGTGGGTACAAGAACTTATAAAAATAATGCTATGCAGTTAACAAAAACATTTACCTTGTACTAGAGGGTACTTGCTCAACTGCCTCAGATGATCTTCACGGATCTGCCTTACTTGCATTGCACATCGCAACTATGCACTTACAGGGCCTTGCAACTCCTCCCTTCCATGCAGGGCACACTAATACTGAACTGAAAAGGGTCTGAATTGTTTTAATAAGTTAACATGCACCTCCATCCTCAGCAACACTTGTGTCAATCAGAGATCACACCTCATCAGTGAGGCCTCTCCCCTCACAGCACCCAGACAGCACACACAGGCTGAGAGAGATAACTGTCCCCTCCAAGGCCAGACTTTGTATCACCGATTCACAGCGGGCCACGAGCAGGGGACTGACACATCAGCGGATCCCCTTGTCCGTCCGTGCCTTATTCTTACTCCCCTGCTGTGAAGGGCTGCACGCAGAGCCCCCAGAACCCACATCCCTAATTCAAGCAGGGGACACAAGCCTCTTTTGAAGGCCACCAAGATCCTGCTGCCCTAGCTGGCAGTATCTAAGGACTTAACCTGAAGGTCCCGGTACCTACGAGGAACAGGGCAGCATTTAACACTTGACAATTCTTTCAAAGGCAGACACCTCGTCCTTCTCCATCCATTAGAAGATAAGAAAGATGAGGAAGCTTAATCTAAACGGTGCAACTACAAAACATGTTCACTTGTTTCAAGACATTGTTTTTGTTACAAAGAAGCAATAACGAAGTTAAGGAGAACCCCCAACAGGCTGACTCAGCTTCACCACGGAGAGGTATCCTCTCCCCCAAGCTCCTCTCATTTCTCAGACACAAATCCAAGCTCTGCCAGACTCATGTGATAACTAAGAGAAGCCTTGCAAGGCCTCACAGGCCAGAAACAATGCCACAGGCTCCCGCAAGCACTCTAAGCGAGGACAAAGATTTTACTGAACTAGGCACTAAAAATTGTTTTGCCAGTCCAGCTCACCAGCAGAAGTTAAATTATCATAGTTGGCCTGAGAACATGATTGAAAACACCACAACTGCGAGGATGCCGGAGCTTATCGTGGGGGCTCTGATGGATTGAAAGGCACGCAAACACAAACCACTCTGACCCCTAATCGCACAAACAGCTTCTGTACTACTTCAGACAAGTCTCCTATTGCACCTGGAAGGGAAAACACTCCAAGTCCCGGCAAATCATAACAGGCAAGAGAGAAACACCAGGTGAGAGAGTCTCAGTGCAAACACTTCTGACAGCAATTAGGAAAACGGCATGTAGCGATCCGGGCTTCTCTACCGATGACCAGAGACGTCGGCGGGTGGCGGGTCCAGGAGCAGCCCCGAGCACCAGACCTCCCGGAGGCAGAGCTACCCGCGGCGGGCGAGGCCCTGCCGGCGGCCCCTCCTCGCGGCCGAGGTCCCGGCGCCCGCGCGGCGCGCCCCGCGGAGCCACTCACCGAAGTACTCCTTCTTCATGTGCATCTCCAGCTCCTTCTCCAGCTCCAGCGTCAGCGCTTCCAGCCGCCGCTCCGCCTGGCTGGGGCCGCTCTCCCGGCACGGGGTCACCTGGTAGGGAAGCTTGAATTTTGGAGCCGAAGCGGAGCCTTTGGTCGGGCTGTAGGTGTAGGGGGGAGCCGCGTCGGGGGCCGGCGCGGCCGGGTGCTGCTGGTCGCGCCGCGGCGGGGACTGGGCACGGATTTTGTGGTACACGTCCGCCGGCTCCGGCGCGGCGCCGTCTTCCTGCAGGCTCGGCCCCAGCAGGGAGGCGCGGGGCGAGGGCAGCTGCAGCTCGGGGTAGGCGCTCATGGAGCCCCGCGAGCTGCGCGAGCTCTGGCTGGAGATGCTGGAGCGGGGGCTGACCACGGCGGCGCCGCGCCCGGCGCCGGGGCCCTCGGCGCCGCACACGCTGGAGCGGGGGCTGGCCACGGAGAGCCCGGCGGCGCCCGCCGCGTCCGGCTCGGCGCTGCCCGGCGGGCCGTACCTGGAGTCCGAGTAGCTGGAGCGGGGGCTGGTGGTGCCGGAGTACTGGCTGGCCGTGCTGGAGCGGGGGCTGGCGTGCCGCTGGTCGTAGCCCATGCTGATGCCGCTGGTGCGGTTGCTGCTGGGCTTGCTGCCGCCGTCGTAGCTGGTGAGGCTGGCGCGGGGGCTGGAGTGCTTGCTGGTGTCGCTGGCCGTGCTGGCGTAGCTGGAGCGGGGGCTCAGGGCGGCGCCGTCGTACTGCACCAGGCTGGCGCGGGGGCTGCCGTACTTGTCCTGGCCGGGCACCACCAGGCTGGCGCGGGGGCTGGAGAACTTGTCGTAGGGCAGCGCGGCCGCGCCGCCCAGGCTGGAGCGGGGGCTGGAGAACTTGCCGTGCTCGGGGCCGGGCGAGGCGGCGGCCGCCAGGCTGGCCCGCGGGCTGGCGGCGCCGTACTTGCCGTCGGGCGCCCGCCCGCCGCCCTTGGCCACGTAGCCGGGCTCGTAGGCGCCGCAGCGGTAGCCCTCGGCCGAGTAGCGCTTGCCCTTGTCGGCGAAGCCGCTGTAGCAGGGCAGCGCCACCTCGGAGCGGGTGCAGAGCCCCTCGTCGCAGCACGGCGGCCCCGCGGCCGGCGGCGGCTCGGCGGCGGCGCGGAGCGGGGCGGCGGGCGCGTAGGCTTTGCCGCCGGGGAAGGCGTCGGCGGGCGGCGCGGCGCCGTTGGTCTTCCGGCCCCGCTGCTCCGCCGTCATGTGGGCCGCGATGACCCGCTTGGTCTCCTCCAGGTCGGGGTGCAGCGGCAGGTCGCGGCGGCCGCCCCGGCCGTACGCGCCCTCCGGGCACGGCTCGTAGAGGGACAGGTCCTCCAGGAACTTGCTGGCTTTCAGGGCCACGTCCTCCTCGTACTTCTCCATGCTCGGCCGCGGGAGCGAATACACGCGCCGCCCGAGGAAGAAAAGGGGAAAAAAGGGGGCGAAAAAGAGGCAAGACCCCCGGCGCCCCTCCCGCAGTCCCGGCGGGGAAGGCGCCGTCCCTCGAGAGCGGCCCCGGCGGCGCGGCGGTCACCTCCGCGGCATCCCGGCTCCGCGGCGGGCGAGGGCGAGCGCAGACGAGGAGCCCCCGTGTCACTTTCCAGCCTTAAATAAGTTGCTGGGTCCAGTCAATGGCGCGCTGCGCGGAGGAATTTGCGCTCGGCGGCTCCCTGCCCCCGCCGCCCCCGGCCGGCCGCCCCGCGGCGGGGCCGCGGCCTGGCCCGCACCCGCGGGCGGGGGGGCGAAGGCGGCGGGCGGCCGGCGGGGCCGGCGCGGCGGCGCGGGGGCGCGCGGGGCGCGGCGAGGCAGGGACTCCTTTGTGTGGGGCAGGAATGCGAGGAAGGAGACTGGGCGCTGCGTCCCGCTGGAATGTAGTTAATGCCGGAGCCAAACAATGATTCTCACCGAGTCAGGCCGGGAGCGGGCGGCCGAGGCGCTGCTCGCGAGCGGGCCACCCCCCCCCGCCCGGCGCCGCGCCCCCGCCTCCCGGGGCCGGGCCGCCTCCGGCGGGGACCCGGCCTCCCTCGCACGGCGCTCGCGGGCGGCTCTGCCGAGCGGAGTCACCGGCGCCGCGCGAGCATCCGCGGGGCGGGCGGCCGCGCGGCGCTCCGCTGGGGAGACGTGCGAGGGAGAAGGGGGCGCTCTGGGGAAAGCTCACCGCGCCCGAGCGGCTGGCGGAGCGCGCGGCCGCGGGGAATCCCCGCGCTGCCGGGACGCCCCTTCCCGCCGCCGCCCGCCCTGCTGGAACTTTCCGCGGCGCGCGGGGGAGGGGGCGGGGGGGCGGCTGCCCCGCCCGCGACCGTTAAACCGTCGCCTCACCTGAGCGGCCGCTGCTCAGCCGGCGCCCGGGCTGAGGGGGAGCAGGGCTGAGCCCGGGGCCCTGCAGTGAGGGGGCACCTGCGGGAAAGCCCCGGGCCCGCCCGGCTCCGGGGACCCGGCCGGAGCTTCGGCGCAGCTCTTTATCTGGTCTTTAAAAACCGGCAGCGATAAGACATACGATAAACGTGTTGCGGCCCAAAGCAACCTGTGAGTTGAAGCGAGTTTAAAAAAGCATGCTGGTGTTTGTACAGCCTTCCAAAGGCTTTAGCCGGCGATCCCGAAACAAACAAACGCAAAGCAGCACCACTCGCCATTTAGATTTGTGTATAATGTCAGAAAACACCTCCGAAGCGGTTACTGAGCCAAGACCTTCCATGCAAAACCATAGCCGGCAGTAGCTTTTCCAGCTCAACTGCGGATCCACTCGGCGGTTCATGCCACCAGAAAGCTGACGTAGCCTTGGCCATAGGTACCTGAGCGGTGTTAGGCTCAGCACCCCGCAAGGGGAGAAGTGTGAGCCAGAGGCACGCTGTGCTGCCAAGAACATTTTATCCGGTTATCATACCTAATTAAACATTAAAAGCAACTGTGTACTTAAAAATGTCCCCAGCTGCGGAGGGCAATTGATTGGCAATCTATTTGTTTGTGGGGGGGGGGAGGCTATGAAAAGTCCAACAAACCATCCAAAACTACAGAGCAACACCTGAAAAGCAAACCTGTGAGACATGGGAGAGGCAGCTCACCACCCACGTGAGGTATTTTTCCAAGGAGATGTAAGTGCAAATACAACCAGTCCTGGAAGTCAAGCTCTGCTATGTTTTTACGTTTCTAATGCTTTCATTGCCGTCCCTAAGCGTGTGATTGCCCTGTGCTTGTGGAGGTTACCGCTCCATAGGTTAGGTTTCACCTCTTAAGTTTGCAAGCGTTAGAAGTGACTCTTGCAGTTGTGCGTCCTGGTGCACGCTGCTGTTAGCGCAAACAACAGGCACGATGCAGGCCCTGGGCGTCAGCAGCAAAAGTGTCCCAGCAAACGTCCCGCAATGCTGACCCGGATTGAAAGGGTGTTTCAACTCCCCATCTCACTCAAACCTTAGACTTTCTAATAAAACCATCAGCAGATGTGAACCATGCTGTCAGCTGTGCGATGCTGACACGTGCCAGCGCCAAGCACAAGTCACTGCCACGGAGCCCCGTGGAAATCGCAGTTACCCTGAGCCCAGCAGGACCCTGTGCGAGGTCCGCTTGGAAGAGGGAGCGCCTCGCGGTCTGCTGCCTGCAAGTGTGCAGAGGCACATCCTGCTGAGAGCAGTCCTGAATTGCTTGTGGGGCCTTTGCTAGGATGATCTGCATTATTTTTAATTACTTACTGCCCATTTTTATAAGGTTGCCATCTTGAACAACTATGAGAGGCCCTGGGACAACCTGGGCCATCAGAGCACATATAGAGGAAAGTTAATTTACTGCACTTCAAGGTTTTTTTAACTTTTCAACATTAGGTGACTACTATTATTCTAATGGAGTAGGTAGGGCTTCTCTGGGGGTAAGAGCAGCTTCCTATCCTGGGGGGCGGCACGGGGACCACGGTGCTGGTGCCGGGCGAAGGCAGGAGCCAGATCGCGAGCGCCTGCTGTTCCTCCGCAGCTGGGGGCTCGGCGCTGCACCGCGGTCCTCCTCCTGCCTTCTGAGGCAGCTCAGCTCTGTACTGCCTCGTGCCGCCAGCAGGTAGCAAGTTTGTACGTTAAGCCTCTTGGTACGTAAGTGGTTAAAGCATCTGTTTTATTTACTATGAACTCATGGAAAAAAAACATACCAGGGACTAAGAGAATCTGGGGAATCTGAAGAAACAGCTCCTTTTAGTAAGCAATTTGCATCAAAAATGATTAAGAATCACTTACTGTTACTGTTGAAAGCTTATGCTCAGTAAGTAAATCCTCAAAGCACGGCGCAGACAAATCCACTGCAGCCCTCGGCTTGTATATTCCAGCACAGTGTTCTTGTCTAAGCCCTACATTGGGGTAATACTACAAACCAGCTCTTCACCAGTAAATCGTACTTCTGTCATACACATAATGAACATAACATTTATCCACGCTGCAGCCACAGATGTAGCCCACGTGGGTAAAATAAATATGTTTGCAGTGGTACGTAACGCACTTAAGCACTGCTGCATTTCTCACAGAGGACCACATGTGCCAGGCCGTGCAAACAGAAAGTTTAGAGTTAAAACTGCTGTTGCTGTTGTAAGTAACCCCATCATTCTCCTTCCTGCTATATATAAGAAAAAAACAAAGTACCAGACAATTACAATTTGACAGCCCCAGCATGTTTTCCCCTCAAGTGTATTTAAAATATATTTGCTTAATTTTAACAACCAGCAGCACAGTGTATGTACTGTAAAAAGACTCAGTCTTACACAAAGAAAACTCCTCTTCAATAGCTGTCATAGAGCTACCTGACAGTATTATAAAAGCTGAAATTCATTTCGTAATTTAGTGTGGTAATCCTTACGTCTGATTTTAAGTTATATCAGTAAATCAGATATTAAGGAAAGCCAGCTGCTTCTGTTAAATAAACTCCTTTGTCTAAGACTTAAAGGGAGCAAAAAAGCCAGGTGGAGTTATTGATCTGTGAATATCAGTTGGTTGGGCCTCACAGTCGGTGGACTCCTATTTCTTCTAATTGCCAGTGCCTTCAAGGAAACTCTGGCCAAGCCAACTTGTAGAGAAAACTGACAGGCTGCCTGGGGATTTTGTCTCCCTGGGCTGCAAATAGTTCGTTAACAACAAAGCAGAGAATCCGTAAATATAAGAATTCACTGGTGCAACTTCGGCCCTGTTGAAGACAATGGCAAAAATCCCACTGACTTCTTGTACTGCATTTTATATCATACCTATCTTACTATCATAATACACAATGGATTTGTCTTATTTCATCAATATAATGACTTGAAAATCATGAAGCTGCTCCACAGATTTGCTTATCAGATTGGATACTACCTGATTTTTTTTTTTTTTTGCAGCTTCCCTCCTTCTCCTCTCCAGCATTGAGAAAACAATTAAATTATACTTTGAAGTCCAGAAGGTGAAGACATTATTATTTAGGGATTTACTGCCCTGGTTTCAATTTTTTTTAATTTGACCAGTTACTTGGTAATGTTTCCTGTAATGATTATTCCTTTTCCTTTGTCTGTTTTGCTTTGAACCAAGAATAAAAAAAAAAAGTCGTGTTGCTTATATCCCATTACTTTGGAATATAAACAAGAGTTCAAGCATCACAAAGACTTCATTGTTTAATTCTGAGGACTTTCACCTTGCCCTAACATATTTAAAAAAATACTAATTCTCAGATATCACAACTTTAGAAAATTGGAATTACTGAATACGTTTTAGGGCACCATCTTCTGGTAGAAAGAACACATTGTATTTGAATGGCTACCTTTGACTGCCGGCCAAAACTATTTAAAATATTTTTGACTAACTGCTCTGAAAGCTTGTAGATCATTTCTCATGCTAAATCTGCAATAAAACACTATTTAACATTTTTTACATTCTTCTTATTCTCTTAATAGTTCATTGCAAATGCAACTATTCAACATGCTGCCTGAATATAACTAGGGACAGACCCTGTAAAATTCCAGTTACAACAGCCACTTTGTAAATACATTATGTTAGAGAGACAACCACACGTCCAAGCTTTTAAGACCAGTACACCATTGTATCTTACTTCTTTTATAGTTTCATCTTCTCCTTCCCTTAGGTATTTCAAATAATACCAGTTCTCAACAAAGCAATCTAGTAGCTCAGATTTAGGAGACTGCATGTAGTCTTAGTCATACTTCCTTGCAATCACAGGACATAATCAGTGTTTATTCAAACACAACCAGTAAACTTAATAGCAGCTACTACATTTGCATAAATGCATACATTTAAGTTAGCCAGATCACTTAACAGTGCACCCACTTAGTACTCTGAAGGTTAAGTAGCTTATTTCAGAGACTTGAAAATATAAAAACAAACCAAGTTTCTCCAGAGCTAAAATTTATCATGACATCATAAAAAGAAGGTCCCAATTACAATACTGTAAAACCTCATCTGGCAAAGGAATCAGATAGCATTAGTGAATTCAATAAAAAACAGAAACACTGCATGAGATTCAGACTCCTATACACATCTCCTCCTGGTCTCTGCTGGTGATTGCTCCCAGACTGACTGCACATGCCTCTTCACGGCACTCAACAAGCACGGCCAGCCTGGAGCACCCCCCTCCTGACCTGGCAATACAACACACTTCAGCTGTCATGAGAGGGATCATTTTAGGAGAAGAAAGGGGACAGCAGTTTGTTGAGAGTACCAATTACTTGTATGTTTCATGGTATTTTCCATATAAGAAATCACATAACATTACAGATAAAACAGTTGTTAACTGAAAATATTAAATGCATTTGTAAGAAATAAGGAGCTGTTCCATGAGCAGTGGAAGCAGCAAAGGCCGCTCTGCTACAGGGCTGTTCTAGACGCTTTGCATCCTGCAGCTCCTCCCCAAATCCCCAGTAACGTTGCAGTCTGGTTGCCCTCTTTGTCCCACGGAGCTCTCCCGTGGCTACGGTCCCCAGGACCTACCAAATCCTCAGCCGCTACATGCAATACCTCCAGGTCCCCCCCACCATATCCCCCTACATCCCTCAGCAGGCTTGTCATCCCTCGCCTGTCTGCAAAGTTCCTCCTCTACAACATCTTTAATTCTCTCCTACATCTATCTTGAGCCTTCCCTTTATAATATCCACAGCTCCTAG
The DNA here is from genome assembly GCF_036370855.1 of Dromaius novaehollandiae. Lineage (NCBI taxonomy): Eukaryota > Metazoa > Chordata > Aves > Casuariiformes > Dromaiidae > Dromaius > Dromaius novaehollandiae. Next base: position 14,523,049 of record NC_088110.1, read on the forward strand.
CACTTCCCAAGCTTCTCGTTAGGTCTCTTAGCGCCCTCTTTCCCCTGCTTGCTTCTGCTACCTCTAGCGATCATCTGTCAGATGGGCAAAATGCATCAGGCTCCCACGTGGCGCTGTGTACCCGCCGGCAGCAGGTGGGTGAGTGCGGCACAGCTCGGCTGAGTGCTCCCGCGGGTCCCTCTCCCCTCGCTGCACACACTTACTTGTAGAACTGCAGTAGCTTCGAGATCCCGGACAAATGTGTTTAACATTCGCAAGTAGCTTCGAATGCTGTTGAAAAGGACTGGCAGAGCAATTCTATATGTATCTTTTCTTTAGGAAAACCATACTGAAAGTGCTTCACTTTTCTCTCATATGTGAATGAAGTAGTATGCTGACGAGAAAGACAAACATAATGACATGTATATAAACAGCAACATTCTGTTGTTAATGTAAACTGATATCAAGCTATATATAGATTTACACACTTTACCCCATTCTTCCCTTAAAGAAGCATCAAGGCTTCCACGTTATGGCCACGTTATTAAACTGCCTCCTCCTCCCATCCCTTTGTCCGTAGGTGTACGGTCTCTGTAATCATTCTGCTTAGACACTAGCTCAGAAACAGTCTCAGGCAAACAACAAAACAAAGACTTTTGGCTTGTGTCATATTTGTTACATTTCTTTCATCCTCATTTCCACATTCTTGCCAATTCAGGAGTACTTCAGATATTCAAAACCGAAGCCTTTTGTCCTTACAGTTGCAAAGAGAAGAAAGAAAAAATCTCTACCTATACCAGCAGAAAAACAGAATACAGAGAGGACCCGCCCCAAAATTTATTTTCCGTAATTCAGTGTGTGTTCAGTTTTCTAATCCAAATTTACAACTTTGGGGTAGTAGAGATAAGGCTCAAAGCAGACAGTATCAACAGTAAATACGAACTAAACACAGCCTTACTTTACTTTCTGAGATCTAATAAACGGTTAGCAAGAGGTCTTTGTGTAAAGGTCACAACTTGAAATGGCACATCAATCTGCTTGCCAGCTGCTGGAGTCAACAGGCCAGGAAAGCATGCACATCTCTGTGTGGTTCAATGCCGAAATGGTTTCATAAGGCAAAATTAAAATGTCACAAAGAACTACTACAAGCATTACATCAATATCTACAGGTTAGAGTTGCTTTTTAAGAAATAGGCTGGTACAAAGCTGTCGTGTCATGGCCCCAAAAGCTCTTTCTTCTGACTTCAATGGTTATCAACTGCCCCTTGAAGGAGCAAGTCCTGTACTCAGGTGATCCTGTGAATGTTTTGCGAATCAGATAGGTTGTGTTTCTGTGTAAAGTTTATTCTTTCTTACAATAAGATTGTGGGAAAATCCTCACAAATTTCTTCACTGTAAGTCAGGAGAGCTTCAGGAATCTCTAGTTAACTGCTATACAGGTGGTCAATACACTTTTCCATGCCCCAGTGCAGAAAAGGCATATTGAACTAATAGCATACAAAGACAGGTAATGGATACCCACACTCACAACTGCATTTAACTACATTAAAATACTCTACTAATTTTCTAGTCCTTTTAACACATGGCACTCAAGTTCACTACATGAATAGAGATACAAACATTATGAATCATTTTTACAGAGAAGCAGCCAGAAAGGCTTGTCTACATCACAGAATTTGCAGCAGCACAAACAAACAACTAGAGAAAACTGTGTGACAGAAAAGCCACTTTGTATCACTGCAAATAACGATTCATAGATCGATTTAATGACCCTGGCTCAAAAATCATTAGTGGAGACAGAGCCTACATCAGGACTGCCCAGCTAAGGCACTGAGGAGAATTTCTACTCCATTTTAATGCTTAAATCTCATGTCTTCCAACAGTATTTCCTTCTATGTTAAGTTACTGCTATTGGGGCAATAACACAAATGTTGAAAAGCAGGTTGCTGGGTTTTTTTTAACTACTTGAAAGCTTAGTAAGTGCTTCAATTTATAATCTGCTCTCAAGGTCAAGAGAAAGTGTCTACACTAATACAATGTTGGTGACTAGTAGCCAATTAAGGATACTGATACTTCCATCAGTTTTGAAAAGCAATTTTTCATTTAGCAGAGGCAGTTTGCGTTTTACTCGTTCATTCAGTATTACCGAACTTAGTAAGAACCTAATGAAATAGCAGAGCCGCCTGTCATATGTTCTACAGAAACAGTCTGTTTAAAGAAAATTATTAAAAACTATCCCACTTTAAAATATTTTACAGGAAGGATCTTGGAACACTTATAGCAATCTAAATATTTCATACCCAAACCAGAGCAGCACAATTACATCTCCTAAATACATCAACATGTATTTGCTTATGTTATTAAATTCTAGGCTACCTTTCATGCTGCAAACAAGAAGATACATAGTTTAAATTCTGTGCTTCTTGAAAATCTTATCTAACCAGTGTCCTGCAGTGGCCCCTCACATCTGAGCTGGAATGCTTGGTTAATGCCAAACATTTTTGCAATCTGGCTTTTTGACAGAGTCAAGACAGTTGTCTACCACCCTGACAGACTATTACCTACGTCTTATTGAACATTAGCATCCCAGATATTTTGAGAAACTAATCTTACGCTAACACTACACATCAGCTTAAATGCTAGATAACTTAAGTAGAAGGCCGCAAGACTGAATAAAAATCCCCCTTCTTACTCTTCTCTCTTTCCCTGCCAGATGTGCTGGTGCTGCATGTTATTGTAGAAATCTGTTTCAAATCAGCTCATATGCCATTCAACTTCCAAGTCTTGAACTCTCAACATCAGTAAAACTGATATGATAAAGTTACCCAGAATTACAGCTTTTACCATAACTAAACTCCTTTAGTTTTCCCTGTGCAAGCAGGGAAATTTCTCAGGTAGTAAATAAGATAGAAAAAGATATTTTAGACACGTTACACATGCCATGTGCTTAGATAGGATTGTGCTCCTCATTGTGACGTGACAAAGCTCTACCACACAGGTAACAAGCAATTTCACAACTAACTTAAGAAGCCAATAAAGCTTTATTTCTAATAAAGCTTAAAAGAAAATGTCAATTTTAATTTTCCAGATTATGGCAATCTGCACTTCAGTGACATCTGAGATGTATGAAATTCTAGTGCTTTAACTGCTTATGGAGAAAACTATAAAAACTTCCCATATAGTGTTGAAAATACTTTTACCCCTTTCATTTACATCTTTACCTCTCAGTCTTCACTGACGGTGGCCAAGAAGCAACTAACTCACAAGCATTTACAATTTCATGGTAGAGAGGTTTATGTCTCCAAACAAGCCACTGCATATGACTATTACCTAAAAGAAGAGATAAAACATTAATTGCACTGTAGAATCCTACAGTTCTGCACCTCATTGGCAAATTAATACTGATGAAAGTGGCCTTCGTACTAGACAGAACCAGATGCAGAACTGAAACCTAATGAAGTGTTTTTGTTTTTTTATATCCTCCTTCTCCATTGTTAATATCTTGTTTAAAATTTAGTCATTTTGCAAACTAAAATAGAATAAATCTCATTTGCTTAATATCCCTGCTCTCTAAGGCTAACACCGAGTACTTAAATGTTAACAAAAGCAGTTCTGGTTCACTGATACACCAAAGTTTGCAAGTAATTTCAGCAGGGCGACAGTAGTTACGATGGATCAGTGTATTCTAAGGACCGACGCTCACAATTTTGACAGCTACCAAAACATTTACAGAAATGCAGTAGCTTCAATATATTGTTCCTAAAAATAAACACTTTTGCTCTATGCACAAAGCGTAGTATATAAAAGACCAGTGCTTTCTCTTTCTAAAAGCATGAAGTGGTGAAAGCATTTGTACATGGTGGTGTAAGTGCTCCAGCTGAAGAGGCCAATAATTGATTGTCCAGGAAAAAAAAACATTCACAAAAGTTTTATTAAAAAAATCCCCTTTCACCTCAAACAAGTGAAGCTTAAGTTCTGTACTGCTAGGTTATGTTTAAAAAAATGAAAATAATACAGTAATTTTTGAAGGCTATACATTGTAAAATCCCATAAATCAGCGTTAACTTGGACTGTGCAAGCAAATATAGCAAGTATTTCAGATGTCATTTATTTGGTCCATCAGATGTACAGTATAGTAGTAGTATCTGAGTTTACAAAACATCAAATATAAATAACCTGAAACTGTAACAATACACAAAAATTTGCTTCTTACACTGACATACCAGGCAGTACGAGCTGAAAAACTTGAGTAAATTAACAGTTTTACAGTAATGTACATAGTGCCAGTTGAAGTTTAAGAACACTGTTAAAACATGGCACTAATTTGCTTTAGTGAATTTTGTCCTTTACTTGAGTTCAGGGTGTGAAAAATATTTAGGACTAGGCTAAAATATTTATCTTCAAGCAAAAAAAAAAAAAAAAAAAAGGCTTACTTATAAATTTGGGTATCAAATGATGACCCTTTACTAAATGAGGGTAGTTTCCTTTGTCCTATTGAATTATACCTAAAAAGTATTTACACAAAAATAACATGCTTTTTTTCTCATGACATTTTACGCAAATACTTATGTGTAAGTTTTTATAGACTATGTTTCTACTACATTTAATATACCATATGGAAAAACTTCTAAAGAGTCTATTGAGATGAAAGCTTGATCATCAAGAGGAACAGACATAAATTATTTAAGCCAGTGGTTTGGTATTCCCTTGGAACAAAGGTCTTAAAATTAGTCTAGTTCTGGACATTTTTCACACCCCCAACATGATATGCTGTTACTGTATTACATTATCTGAATCATTCTGTCAAGGGGCATTTGCATATTCAGTCTAATGCTATGATTTCATCTTGCTCTTCTGTCTGCTCTGTACGCACTCTCTTAGTACTGATGCACTCTTTATCTTCTAGTTTTCTCTTACGGCTTTTATTTTCCATGTCATCATCAATGTTGCTTGAAGGACCTTCATCTTCAGAATCAACAATCAATAGATCATCTTGATCTGGAGCTGCAAAATATATGTTTTTAATTCCAATGGATACTGCAAGGATAGTTTATCCTCAACCCAAATTTCATGTCACAGAACAAAAATAAGGATGTCTCTAACACAACAAATACATCTTGCAGCATTCTTTGTCCACATCCTTTGTCATTCAAATGCAATAATACTTTTCAATTTCCCTGAAATCCAAATAAAACAGGCTTTTCACATGTTTCTACCTCTTCACAAAAGATGAAAATACCACAGTCACCCAAAAACATGGGAAATGCATTAGACAGCAAGACTGTTTTGCATGTGCAAAACAGAAGAATTGCATGCTATCTGCAGGAGTCCCTGAGGAAAGAACCTTTACACACACTGAATCACAGTCCAGCCTCACCTTTACTAGCGTATTCAACAGAACTCTCACCAGAAGCCAAATTCCCTGAGAGAGAGAACACGAAGAAGAAAAGGAGTGGAAGGGGGAGCAGATTTTTAAAAAGAGCTAAAGAATATCCATAGATAGTATAAAAGAGGGAAAAATAGAACCAGATGGGAACTTTCCAGAAACCTGATCCATTTTGTTTCTTTCTAAATAAAAATTCACTGTAAAAACTAATTTTATGCTATTTTCTAGTATTAGTTTTTATTTAACTTTAAATAAATTAGATCAATGCTTTAACATTTAGTCTCCCCTGAGACAAGTAAGATGCAGGTATCATAAACAGGACTGACAGGCAGATGAACATCATCCCAAAGCGTAAGACAGAACTACAGATATTTGTGTGTGTCACAACAAATACTCAGATTTATATGCTATCCCTACGAAGCAGTAAGGCGTTTCCAGTACATTAGCTTTTAATGCTTAAACATCTTGTATTCATTTGAGTCAAGCTATTCTGAATAGATTTAAAGAAACATTCTGTGTTAGGAAGGTCATGGTATTTTTTCCTGGCTAGCAAACACTGTTTTTGCCATGCTTTGCTCAACGGGTGAAAAATAAGTAAGTTATTTTGTAAGTAAATAATAATTACATCTTCTTAAATTAATAAAATTAAGTATGATCAAAGACAGCAAAAAAGTATTAATCTGCAGAGAGATGGTGACAAATCATCTTTTTCTTCAAGTAACAGAGTGACCATCAGATAGAATGGGTCTGACTTTATTCAAATCACTATGCAAATGATGCACTTAAGCCAAATCCAGCCTCTCCACCAATCTTCTGTGAGTTAAATAATATGATTTCAAGGTATATTACTGTAAACCTTTATAATAATCTCAAATATACATTTTTACTATTCTTTATATATAAAATACATATATGTATAAATATATGTTTATATATACACATATACATATGTATATGTGTACATATATGTGTATATACACACACAGAGGTAATTTAGATCCTTTTCATTTCATATTGGCAAAAAGAAGTTATGTCCTAATACTAAAGACAACTAATGTTTTAATTGGACTGCACTACTGAAAGACTGCATTTCATTTTGTTTAATATGCATTTCTATTATTTACCTGTTGATGTTGATGGTTGCGCTCCATCATCACTACCATTGGTAATGTTCTTGGGTGTTGGTTCTGGTGGTTTAGGGCCAACTTTTTCAGGAGCATCACCAACAACTTCAAATTCTACATCTTTTTCTAGGTCTTCACTGTGGAAAAATCCATATTCTTTTAAATAACTAAATGAAAACAAAAATCTGACTTTTTAAAAAAGAAATTCATTCAACTATTACAGCACCCTACAATTATGACAAAATAAGAAAAAAAAATAAAAAAACAAGGAAAGCCTGTTCAGTTCTCCTTCATAATGTATGCTCTGTCTATTCATACTGTTTCACCCACTGCCCTGCCTTAAAATGCTTAGGAGAGGAAAAAAAAACCCATTATGTGAGCTTACTTTTCTTCCTCAGTTTCACATTCCTGTTTTCCTTGGAAGTGTAGTGTGTTAAAATTATTATATATAATATATATACCTCTTATCCACTGTTAAAAACACAGGCCAATTATTTTAAAGTGATTTCTATTTGCATTGTTGCATCTGATTACAGGTAGTCAGACAGATGATCTATTATTTAGCAGGGTTTTTTGGTCTTTGTTTGTTTTAAATCCTTTGCAGTTTCTCACTTGTTGGCAGCTCCAAAAGTAAATTTATTTTTTTAACTGCATTTTTCCTTTATGTAATGATCATATTAATTCAAATAAAATAAACTCTTTCCAATTACTACTATAATAAAAAACACTCAAATTATGTCAATTAATAAAAAAATAAAAATTCTTCTTTAACCTCGATATTTACTTTCAGTAGCTTAATCTTTGAGTTTTATTGTGAATTTAAAATTCTGTATTGGAAATTCCATATGGAACTATTTAAAAATAATACATGAAATAATTATTTCAGAATCCTTACCTATGAAGCACATTGATTAACAGCGTATAGTCCTGGAGGAAATCATCTGCTTGTAGTCGAGTGCCATTTCGAATTCCAAAGTCTGATAATTTCCTATGGTTATTTGCTAGAAAAATAGTGAAATACTGTGGTGTATATGGGTATTTATATTAAGATCTTATTTAGTATTAAAATTCAAAAACTATCCTTTACACCTGAATAAGTTTGATGAAATTAGCAGTGCAGAAATTTTATGTAGAAAAATAAGACTAACACTTATTGGCTATATTTAAAGTAAAAGCTGACTTTTAAGACTACGGGGAGTTAAACCTATATGTTTGACTTATTTACCCCTCATGCATCCAGTTCAAACACCTCATTATTATTACATTTAGGAATGTTTTCTGGAGAAGATAATATTTGTATTACAATAGCGTCTACAAGCATCATCCATCCTAAGAAGATCATATCTAAGAATCTAAGAACAAGAAAAAGAATGGGATTACAAACAGGAGGAGATCACTGGAGCACTTCTATAGCTGAGTATTTACTCTTGAAGTAGTTCAGATGCTCAAGGTGAAAGCATTTTATACAGGAAAGCCAAACACTGCTTACAGGCACGTAGACAATAGCACTAGCTATTCTTAAGCCATTTACATAAACACAAGTCCAGTTCTCTTCAAATATTAGTCCAGGGGATGTATACTTAGACATATGCTATACTTCCATTCTGTACATCTTAGTTACTTTGAAGCTTTTATTTACTCTTAATAAAAGCTTCAGTATGCATACCTTCTGTTTCTCCTTCTTCTGAAGAGATAAGGATAGTTCCTTTCCCATCATCTATTTGTACATCTGGTGCTACCATAGCAAATTTTTCTTTCACTATCTGAAAAGATGAATATGATTATTACTATCTTACTTGAAATTACTTATGAAGGAAATAAGCTTAAGTTATGATGATTTTCCTATCCCAGTCCACGTTCATTAAAGCATCTGCTAAAGCCTGTAAAATTATTATTTTTCTTTTTTTATTCCCACGAACAAAATAATTATCTTTTTGCTATCTGAACCCACAAAATCTAGCCACTACAAAAACCACCTGTAAAACCTGTGATCTTTCCTTTAGAGGTTCAGATACTATGCTGAAAAAAATCTTAGAATACTTCAAAAAAATTACAGAATTACAATTCAGTTGTTACTACAACATAATAATGTGGCTATTATATTTTTAAACTGAAATACAAATCGAATTTTTTGCTGTTAGATATGAGTAGGCTTTAAAAATATCAAAAACTTACAAAATACAAGCATTCTTTCACAGGAGTCAGAAGGGTACTGACTAATCTAGCTTTTCTTGTAGCTGAGAGAAATGCAAAGTATAGAGCAAATATAAACAGCTAAAGTACAGTGGAAAATATATTTAGAAAACTACAACTTTAATCATGTACATTACAATCAGAATAAAAGCTGTAGTTAATAAGATTTACCTTATCTTGGAGCGTTAACACGGTAACTTTGTGTACGTTAAGTTTCACAGTCACTTCTGGCTTACTTGCACAAACATAACAGTTAGGATTTGGTGGATCCAAAGCACAAGGAACCAATAGCTTCTTTCTGGGATTTGGTTGCTTATTCAGAAAAATCTTGAAGGAAGAAAAAAACAAGTTATTCCTTAAGTAACAACACTAATAAAACTTGGTTTCCTAGAGATTTATTCTTAGTCTCATAGGATGTTCTGTTCCCTAATCCTCTTTGACATGCCTGTTGAGCAGGAGAAAGTGCACACACATTACGGCCAGTCCACAATGACACCTGTGCTGATAGACCAGCTACTGCCAAATAGACATGTAACATGAAACAGCTGTATTTCTCAAGTGGTGTCAGAGTCTGGTTCTCTCCCTCCTATCCAGCAGCGTATTTTCATGAAATCAGAAGGAACTTAAGGATCCTTGAGACTTCCATTTCTCTTTCCACTGCAGCTGAAACTTTCCAGCACATTCAGGATCTACTGGGGTAACAACTGACAGAGAATAAAACTGCGCACCAGTCAAAGCAGGTTAATATAATGAATAACAACAAAATAAAGATATCTTATTCCCACTTACCGTTCTACACTGATCTATTTTTCCTGATAAAATCTTCAAACCCTCCAGCACTATCAGACCAGCTATTACTGCATTAGTAGTAGCTATAGCTGGGATAATATTTCCTGCCATTGCTGCAAAATAAGCAAGAGTATGCAGATTTTTAACAGTAAATGAAGACTAGAAATTTTAGATATCTATTTAAATAAAGTGATGGTATATTTTATTCTTACATTTGATGTCAAATCTGCTCTTCATATTCATACTGAAAACATGCATCCTGAGGTTTGCAGCAGAAGTGACAAAATCCATTGCAGAAGGATCATCCTGACAAGAAGTTAATGCAAAAGTATTTAAAATCAGATTATATATTGGAAAAATGCTTGCAGCAGATGGTTTCTAAAATTATTACCTTAAAAACACTTTAAGAAAGAGTCTGTATAAATCCAGTTCAAAGTTAATACATTGTCTCTTTCAAATGGTATGTTTAGGCAGAGCAGTAATAGTTTAAATATGGGTTTAGAAATTGTATTTAGTATTTTAGTACTGAATTAGTATATTAGTGTTAATAAAATGCCTTGTATGTTCAAAATGTTTAAGTACTCAGACTTGTAATATTTTATACTCAGTTTCAAAAACAGGTGTTTCAGAAATCGTAGTATAACAAGTATTTCACTATCTGTTGTAATACCATTCTATTCTTTTGTCTCCTCTGTATTTACATATCACTTTTTTTGTTTTATGCCAGCTGACTGCAGCAAGATCACACTGTCTCTGGAGCTAAAACAGAGGCAACTCTTTCACTTTTCATTTTTCTTCAGTAAAACTCATACTACATCACATGCCTACGGTCAAAGCTAATTATTCTGTACAACTAAGTGCACACTTTAGCTATGCACCGTTGTATAAGAACATATTTTGGAGAAAGCTAGAGCAAAACGAAAAATGAAATGGCGTTATTACAATATTCTCCAAATCACAGCTATGTATGACAACTACTTCTGAAGCTGTGCTTTTTAAAGTTGTTGAATTAAGTTATTACCTTACATCTTGATACTTAATCCTTAGACTAAAAGAGTAATAAAACATTAAGTGTCTAAAGTATACACCAGTTTACATACAAAAAGTGTTTTCAATAAGATGCCAGACATTTTTGTTCAAAGTAGTACTATTTCGCGGTGAAACTTTTGAGTCCAGTAATATTTGTACTACATATGTAGACTATAAGTGGTTCTTACGTATTCGGTGAACTAACCTTATCACATATGTAGAATATAAGTGGTTCTTATGTGTTTGGTGAACTAACCTTATCCCATATAAGTTCTGCTCCATCACCTTTCTCAGCTAGGTGAAGTCTCAGGGTTTCAACACTCTTTGAAAATAAGTGTGCATAGCTCTTTACATCCAGAACCTGCTGATCTTTCAAGACTGCCGAGGACTCATTTTGTTGGTCAGATACATTTTTCTCTTTGGGAAAAGAAAAAATAATTAAGACCAGGAATATTTAGAAATCCCACAGAAGTTCTTTCAAAGAGCTAATTTTTCCAATTTCAGTAAAATTAAATGTTTTCTAAACCAAAAAACAATGTCCTTAAACAACAGTAGCCCCAACATTTTACAATAAAACTGCATTTAAAACTACAAGCTATAGCTATCCTTATACCAATTGCCTGGACATGCACTAGTTACAGTAACTGTACATTTTCAGCAAAACTCAGCTGTTAAAAAATAAATGTATCTGTGTGTATGAGAAAGCCTCCCAGAATAAAGTAACATATAATTTTGTAAAATGTGAATTTTGCATGACCAGTACAGAGCATCTGAAATAACAATTCCAAAACAGTTCTAGAAAATTTGTTTTTTGTGTACAGAAGAAATAAAAATCTGCTGGAATCACAATCAAGTAATACGTTCATCATCAGTACTCAAACTGTGGCAGTGAGAAAACATTCATATCATAGAGATGCATTAACTAACAGGAGGTATGACTTACAGATACACAAGGGAAGGGAAAACAATTACCTTGATTTTGTACCTCAGCCCAGTCCAGTGGCACTGGAGGCTTTCTTTTCCTCCAAAGCTTATCCATTGTCAGCAAATATCTAATGTCATCTTTGAAAAGCTAGGAAATATTAAAAAAAATTAAAATGTGAGGAAGAAAAAAAAAACGTAGGTACTTTTCATCTGCTTTGAATATTTGCTTCTCACCTTGAAAATATTTCCAACCGCCTAAATAAATCAGACTACACAGAAGAAAAAGGTACAGGTACAAAAATGATCTTATTCCCCATCCTCTAAAACTTTTTGCTTCACACAAAGGAGACACAGCTCTGATGATTTTTTTTTTGTTTGAAAAGTAAAGTAAGTCAAGAAACAATAATCCAAGCACTGGGTACATCTGCCTACTGAAGCCATCATTGCAACTATTTGTATATTCTCCCTAAGATATTGTTATCTAGATGTCAATGAACAAATGAGCATCCAATTCCAAGGAAAACGGTTACTGCCAATCAATACTGTATCTCATACTCCTTTCCTGTTTATCTACTTGTGGCAGCTTTTTAGAACAAAAACTCCTAAAACAGCTTTTACTTCCTTACGCCAGGGTCTGATTACACGCAGGGGGTGAGTGATAGCTCTTTCACCCTCAGGCTGGATTGTGATTACGCACAGTGAAACTCCAACAGGATTCAACAGTTTGAATTTTTTTATATTAAAAGTAATTCAAATGAAGCTTTCTGTGTACAACGTGGAACCAGCTGCTGCAGCAGTAGCACAGACGCAGATGGAACACCATAAAACAACCAACTGTTGTTAAAGACCAACACTACAGCAAAACTGGTGGAAATCATGACATAGTTGCATAATTGATGGCTAGCAGTAAGCATATAAACTGTGTTTTGGATCAACTTTAAAGCAGTTCACACACTTTGAATACAGACATTTATTGGGGGCAAAAATGATACCTTAGTAAAAAGTTTAACTGGATCGTATCCAGTTGATTTAGCCCACTCCTTAGTTGAAACACGTTTAATCTCACCATCTTCATTGGATGCTCGTGCTCTGGCTTCCGCTTCTGCTGGCTCCCCTATTAACAGAGTGTTAACCAAGTATTTTAATTAAAAAACAAACAAACAAACAAAAACCCCACAAACCCACATCCAAATATTTCACCTAGAGTCAATAAACAAAATCATACAGGGACATAACATGGCCTTACTGTGCTCAGCAAAAGCTGAATTAGACATAGCTTGACTGCTCCTGTTTGCTTCTGTAACTACCATCCACGAATTTAACTTGATGCCACCTAAATCCTTTATTGGCAGAAACAGTGAATAATTGTTTCCCATTTATTTTCTCCACATTATGTTGTGATTTCATAAACCTCTAATCATCCCCTCTTAGTAGCCTTTTTTGCTGGTTAGAACTTCAACAGAGAGAATCAGCTTCCCACGTCTGGTCCTCCCTGCTGCCCTTCTCTGTACCTTTTCCAGTTCTACCATATCCTTTTGGAGACAGAAGGACCACAGCTATACAAAAAAATTCCATGTGCACAGATGCTCTTCATTTTCCGTTTCTTTCCCAGTCATGTCCAGCACTTGCAATTGTGATTCCTAATAAGTCGCACACTGATGTTCCCATAAATCTATCTATAAATATCTTGACTGAATAGGAACAAGTCAACTCAAAGACCATCATTTTATATGTAAATTTGGGAATGCTGCCCCCCTCTTCACCGATGCACCACTTAGTATTTATCTACACAAAGATTCACCTGCTATTTTATCTCCCAGTTATTCTGTATTGTGCAGCTTTCTGCAACTCTTTGTGGTTAGCCCTCATCTTCATTATTTTGAATGATTTTGCCTAATTATGTATGTTGAACAGACCTGGTCCCATTCACTATCTGAGAAACTCTTCTAGGCACCATTAATCCCTATCACTTAAGTACTTCATCCACATAAGGATGGACCTTTAGCCTTTTTCCATGGCCACATAGCTCCTTCAGGTTCCTCACCAACAGCTCCTGAGTGCCTTCTGGAGATTCAAAACTGTGTCAACCAGATATGCTTGTCCACAGGTTTGCTGATTCCTTCAAGGACCCGAATAGTCATGTAAGGCATGACTTCCCTTTACAAATGTTGTGTTGACCCTTCCCTGACACACCACTTATGTCCACTGCTTTTAACCAAAATTACAGCTACTGCTAGTTTGCTTGGTACAGACATCAGCCTACAGTTCAGTTCCTGGAATTTCCCTGGCATCCCTCTTAAAAAAAGTAGCATGGCATCTGCTCTCTTAAAGTCTTCCAGCAGCAGTTGTTTTAACTGGGTTGTGTGCCACTCACAAGGTTCAGTTATTTCAATCTGCACTTCCTGCAGGAATACTGGTGGGTGAATATTATCTGATATTTGGAGAATCTGAAGTATCAGAGGATCCCCTAAGCTTGCTCTCTCAAACCCATCCACCTATCAAAGGATCCAAAAGGAGAAGCAGAAGATGCTTATTCACCTATACACTAACTACAGTTACCGTCATTACAAAAAATACAGGACAGGTACAAAACACCCCTCAAAATGAGCATATTTCCTGTGCATATGAACGTGGAAGTGTTTCAGACCAGAAGAGTTCACACATAATCCCTGTATTCCCTTGCAATCCCTCAGCCAGAAGTTAAAAACGAAGAGTGACTACAAATATCACTCAGTTCTCTGTCCTCAGTTCAAAGGACAAGACTCCCAGCTCCAGGGAAGGAAGCACTCCCTCAAATACAAGTATATAGGGTCTCCACCCTGTGAAGATCATTAATATTTAATTTTCACCTCCAGCTCAATTTGCACTTCAAGTTTCTGCGCACACAGTGAAGACAGTTTACTCCACAGGCACCAGGAGTCTCTGAATATATAGTGAAAACCTCTTGATCTAAATCATATATCTTACACCTGGACGTGTTAACCCAAACTTTATAATTAGTGAGGGTATGACTGTTCCTCACAGCTGCTCTACCCACGTTATCTCTGACGCAACTAATGATTGCCAGTGACCCGTATTAAACTGCTGTAAAAAAGTTTTCACAACAGCTGAACAAATCATTTTATTAACTTTCAGGCTGCCCACACAGCTACAGTTTTGATAACTGAGACTATTAAACCATTTTGAAGAGTATTTTTTGCACACTGGCCACTCTTAAACATCTTTGACACACTATGTATCAAGGAAACCAAAAGACACTGAAATTGCTTCATATTTCTAGTAAGCAGTAGTAAGTGGGTGCTAAATTATCTACAGCGTACAAAAAGGTCTGTAAGGGAAACTACTGTTAACACACCCCAAACTCTTGCAGCACATGGGTACTGTAAGTGGAATCCTCTTAGAAGAAAATAGAGCTAAACTGCCTAACTTTAACTAACTTTAAGAAACGGATGGAAACAAGTCATAATTTCTGAAATAGAACTTTTAGTAATTAGACAGTATTCAAGTAAGCTACTAGTTTATATCACACTCACAGGCAGCTTCAGGATCAGCTCTGTCAGGAGAGACTTCTTGATCAGCATCTTCTTCCCCAAAGAGCTGGCTATATAATGATTAAAGATAAAAACAGCACTAGATTGTAATCATATCTGGTTAAACACTAAAATATTTCCTAACTGACATGCATCCATCTGAGAATTCTTACTACTAGAGCACCACTTCATACACTGCTTTTTAAGTTGGTGGAATTCATCACATGTAGACTTAACACTGACAATACAAAAAGTCCAACTAAAAAAATGAAGTAAAACAGATCTGTATAACTTACTCAATAGTTCATTTGCCTTATATTTATATTGCAGTACTGAATGCATTGCCTATACACCCTCTGTAAGATCCTAGCAAACTTTACAACTGTCGATACAATAATTATACTGAAAAATATATCAACTTCACAGAAAAATAAGTGAAGGATAAACTAATCTCTTAACAACCCACACTGTTGCACCCAACTTCTCTGCCAGATTTTCTGTGATACTAGAACAAGCCCTAAGTACTAACAGACATGTTATCTTTATATTAAACATACAGGTGAAACGGAAAGATTTCTCGATAATCCACATTCATTTGCAAAAAAAGTGTGTCCGTTTTGTTTCTCAGACTGTAGGTATCCCATTTAAAAACCAGAACACAGAGTGAATCACAGTAACTATTTTCTTTAAAAAATGACTTACTTGAACAAATACTTAGCCCACACAATGCAATGGATAGGTTCTGATGGCGTATTGCGGATTGTGCAGCCTGGAAAAGTCTTCTGAGTTGGTTTAGGATGACATTCATAACATTCTGTCACTCCCTGGTGAAAAGTGAAATATTTATTTGTCACATTGTGAAGACTACTGATAGTACATGTTATTACCAGATGAACTGGAAGTGTATCTCAAAATACCGAACACCTGGCTGTCTAAAACAGCCAGTGATTTCAACTTTGAGACAAAGAGTAATACACAACCTAACCTTTTTAATAACTGTTACTTGTCCAAGGTAGCCTGCAGTTCCACTCTCTATAAGAGGAACATCAGCAGCCAGACACATCCTGTTCACATGGTTACGGGCAGCTGCAAAATGAAGAGTTTTCAAAAAATAATTTGAATAAATAGAAAAACGTTTGACTTCTCCAGACTCAAACCAGACTCCTATGCAAATATTTATCTAGAATCTGCTTTATTTCATTATACACAAAACTATGCCTTTTTAATAAAGCCAGTCTTGCAATTAATACAAAATAGACTGACGCTATTAAATACAGCAAACTCAATTGAGAAGTCATATATGTACATAAAATACTCATCTGCTCCCATAAAACAGTAATATCAAAATTAATATTTACTTTGTAAAAGCATTGACTACACTTTCAAATTTCTAGTGATGCGCACAAGTATTAGTCAAACTACTGATGGGTTAAGAGGACACCTGTCACTTGACTGACATTGCAGAAATGCTAATAGTATTTTAATCTCAAATATAAAAACATAGGGAAAAATTCACCTCTGTTATCCAGAGCATTCATAACCAATGTAAACTGGCGGAAGAACTCTACATTATAGTCAGGGCTACAGAAAAGAAAAACAATATTCAAAACAGCATATGAAAGTTGTTGGTTACTATGCCACAACAGAAACTACACGCATGCAAAGTAGACTGATATTCATGGGATACATTACACATATCACAAGTTGACTGCTAGCCATTGATTACTCCATTGGCCTTCTGACCATCTTAAAGCTGGGTAAAAGCATGAATTTTATACTACTGGAAAGGAGCTACTCCAGTTAGTGCTAATGTGACCAGTGAAACAGGCAAAAAACGAAAGTGTGATTATACTGCTTTGACCTAATGAGACAGTTGGCTGAGCTGCGGTAACTGACCTTAAAAACCATCAGCCGAGGCTAAAAGGTTCACACTGTAATTACCACAGCTCATCAGACTGTTGATAATTCATTATGCTGCAATAGTTCAATTGATTTTGATTGTGCCTCCATATGCTTACAAGTCAAGACATGGGTTTCTAAAATCTTGACACTTTCATATTTTACATTGCATTTTTCTAATTAAAAAAAAAAAGACGACGAAGAGCACAAGTAAAGAGGAAACAGGATTAACAGTTTTACAGTTTCAGGAAATGAATGCAACTAGTCAGTGGTTTGATGAGTAACAACAGCAACATCAGACCTCAAACCTTAATATTAAAAGAGCATGACTTTTTAAGAAAATGGAAAAATAGGAATTAAAACATGGGAAATAGCTAACGAAAAGCTGCACGATTTTGTGCTTTACTAATTTACCATGGCTCGGTATGACATTAACTAGACTTTAACAGTTTTGGACATGTATAAAAGATATTCACTTACACACATACACACTTCATTTTTTTTTAGATCATGGACTCAACGTTCACATTTACTTTCATCTAATTATTGCTCAAAACATCTGGGCATCCTTGAAGTGTAGAAACTTCTACATTAACTGTTGTTAATAAAGGGGAAATTAGACACAAACAAGTAACTACAGCTTACTAACAAAGCATTAGAAAATTCATGCAAAATCTATGTTCCCACTCAAGTGTATGGTAGTCTTACATTTACAACCATTTCTTCTTACTGCAACAGCTTTGTAAATTATCTTAAAGCATCCCATTGTAGCATTTAAATAACCCAGTATTTGCTAGTCGAAACATGTAATTAGAGCTTAAAAACAAACATACTTCATGATGCTATCATGATAAGCTATAATATTAGCTTCTGGATAAAACTGTAAGACGCTTTCCTTGGCAACCTAGAAATGAACAAAAACAAAACATGCTTATTTCCTTCCTTCTTTCTAAAGGTAAAAGCTCAATACCAGTTTACTAGCACCTTACAGATTTAAATACATTTGAATGAAGTGGGTAGCCACAATCAGCCCAACACTTACTTTAGCAACTGTTCCGCACAGAAGACAAAAATATTGTAAGCAGTAGTATGTACAGTAGAAACACAGTTGTGACATATTCCTAACACTGACCATAAAATGCTAATACTGAATGAGACTTTAGCTTTAACTTTTTCTCACCTGTGATTTTGATCTTCCAACGTGTTTCTTTTGAAACAAAAACTGCCTGTTGAGATTGCTGACATCAATAGTATCCAAATCAATCTACAAAAACACAAGAAGCAGCCATTTCACTGTTACAGAAGTAAAAAGAACAAAATCATTACCAGACCTTTGAAGCAACTGTGACTGAGCAAAGAACATGAACTGTAGAGGTCCATTTCCAGAACTGCACATGGACAGTTATTACATTTGCATTACAGCAACCACTGAAGCAAAAGTGATCAGTTAATCATCTTCAGGAATACGCAGATTTTAAATAATTATTAATGATGGAAATGCATCTCAAAACCAAAGGGCTGCATGACAACAAACTCTTCAGAAAGAGTCCCTGCTAAAATGCACGGGAAATGCTGAGATACAGATGCAGAGCAGCCAGCAGGACGTTAACGGAGTGACTCTTCTGGTGACCAGGGGTGGAGAGGTCGGGGAGAGCTCCCTGGGACCAGCCCGAACGGACTCGGAGGAGATGCGGCAGACGGCAGCCTGGCTCCCGCCAGGCTCGGTAACTCCAAGACGGGACTAACCCTCCCAAACGCAGGCCCTCTGCCATGCCTTCCCCCAAGGCCCAAGAGAGGCTGCTCAGTAAACTAACTAGTACTTCTGCTTCTGGTTTGCATTTGAACACAGCTTTGAGCAACTGAATCAGTAAACCCCGGGCTGCATTGTCACCTAATTCATATACTGCAGGACAAAAGCTTTTACTATTTGTCACCAGGACTGACCGCTTAAATGCACCTTACAAAATTATGACATCTACTTACAAAGAAAGGCAATCAAGACGTGTAAAACCAGAACACCCAAGGTATGCAACCTCAAAGAATGCCGTAGCCTTAATTCCCCTATGAGCCATGTTTCTATTTCAGTATTTTACACTGGCTTTACTTTCCCATTGTATACATTAATGCTAGAATTAAGCAGATGTAAATAAAACTTTGAGAAGACATATTCGAGCCCTTGTTGCTGCTACTTTAAATGAAAAAAGTTTATCTGGCCGACTGCTCTTGTTAGAGGTCCTCTCCTGCCCCCAGCATTTTTAAACAGGCGAGGGGAGGGAGAGGACTTTTCTGAACCTCAGTGAGGTATTTTCCCCAAACTCCTCGATAACGCCAGCGCAGTCAGCGTTGTAACACTTTCAGCTTTATGGAGAGTATTAGCAGACCGACTGCAGCGTTAAGTTTGAACAGGACCTACTGAGCATGCTTTCATTTGCTTTTAATTTCTCATTATTTCAGTTTGGTTAATAAAAAGCATGCCACACACTTCTCATGGAGGAGCCGTCGCATGCAAGGGGCAACTTCCAAACTTAAGACTTCCTGTTGTCTGAGGGAAATATGTTTAATTTAAGGATTATGTTTTAATGTACTAACAACTGTAATATCCAAAGATTTTTAAACACCAAATAAAAGCACCTGCACATGTAAAAGCAAAAAAGAAAATATTTCAGAAACGTCTTTTCCAGTGGAAACTGTTACTCTCCATTACACACAGTATCCTAGGAATCACCTGCAACACTAGTTAAGAACATTTAGCCATCTTTATTGGACAGTTCCCTTACATCAATAACTTTTACACAGCTCCCACTGTAGTGAGTTAGAAGGAAAAGACCTCAGAAGCTTCTAAAAAGATATATGTTACTGTTCTCATTTCAGACTTGCATTTTGTCTAATTTGATTATGTCCCTGACTCATGAGGACAAAGACACTGTACTTCTCAACAAAGCATGGTTAAGCTACATATTTCTGAACTGTACATTCAAAACTACCAGAATTTTTATCATGGTTTTGATTAAAAAAGGGAAAATCTGCCATGGCTTACCTACGACAATAAAAAGCATTTTCTTGCATTCAAGTTTACTACTCTTTTTTAATCAAGAAAAACCTACAAAAATATCACAAACACTAACAGAAGCAATTTTTTTCATGACAGCAAAATTCCTCTTTGCATAACAATTCTCTTTTTGCATAACAACTCTTTCTCACCTTGTCCTCTGCCCACCCATTCCCTACAGCATCAAAATGCTACGTTCTTGCATAAAACACTGCCAACAATACTTTTAAAAGAAGATGGGCCTGATCCAACATCTACTTAAATTGGTGGAGTCCAACCAAGTTGGACTTGAAAACACAATGCAAAAAATCCAAGTACAACACGGGAAACAATAAACATACCCCAGCCAGATTTATGCCTGACAGCTAACTGGAAAATCAGGAGACACTAAACTGCCTATTCGAATGGACCGCAGGAGTACACAAATGACTGAGTAAGGGAGGAGAAAGGCGGAAAAGCAGCGCAGGCAGCGCAGGCCTCTGCTCTTCCCCCGCGCTGCACCCGGTGACACGGTGCTAAAGCCGGCTGGGCGCCCGCGGCACAGGGAGATCAAAGGGGCCGCCTGGAGCCGCGCTGCAGCGCGGAGCGCGGGGGGAAGCTGCAGCGCGGCGCGCGGGCCCGGCAGGCAGCTCTGTGCACGCGCCGCGAGGCGAGGCAGCAGCGGCGCTCGTGCAGGGGCTGCGGCAGCTCGGGTGACGGCGGTTTGCGACGTGCCCTGCCCGGGGGCCCGCGCCGAGGCCCCGCTCCCGGCAACTCGGGCGCGCGAGACCGCCCGGCGCGGCCCCCGGCGCAGCGGGCGCCACAGCGCGCGCGCGCTCCCGCGACGCCCCCAGAGCGCGCGCTGGCCGCGCCGGGGAGGCGCGAGGGCCCGCGGCCTGGCTGCGGGGGGCGCGCGCGCGGGACGCCTCCGCGGCCGCGGCCCGCCAGCCCCGAGGCGCTGCCTGCGCGGTGCCGCGCGCGCTCCCCGGCGGGCGGCAGGAAACAAAAGTGAAAGCGGCGGCGGCCCGCGGGGGGGGGAGGCGGCCCCGCCGCCCCGAGCTGACAGCTTTACAGCGCCGCGGCTGCGAACACGCCGCGCCGCCCACGCGTTTTGTTCCCCGCCGCAGCCCCGCGCCGCTGCTCCCAGCGCGACCCCGGGCCGCCGGGCGCAGCTTCCCCTCGCACGGCGCAGGCAGGCGCCGGCGGCCCCCGGGGGGGGGGGGGGGTCGTCCCGGGGGCCCCGCGCGGCGCCGCCCCCCCGCGCCCCAGCTCGGCCCGGCCGCCAGCGCCGCGCAGCGCCGGGGCGGGGGCGCCGTGGCCCTCCCGGCCGCCCGGGGCAGCGGCGGGGCGCGCAGGCCGCGGCCCTTTGTGGCGGGCCCGTCCCCCGGCGCGGCGGGCGGGGCGCGGCCTGCCGGCGGGGCGGCTCTGGCGGGCCCGGCGCCGTTTGAACCCGCGCAGACATCGCGGCGGGACGCAGCGCCCCGCGCCCGCCCACGCGCCGCCGCCGCCGCCGCCTCAGCCCCGCCGCCCCCCGGCCCCGGCCCCGGGCCGCACCACGTCGATGTTGCCGAAGCCGGTGAGCACCAGGTCCTTGAGCAGCTCGCAGCCGATGCCCCCCGCTCCCACCACCAGCAGCCGCGCCTGGGCCACGGCCTCCGCCAGCTCGCTGCGCAGCGGGCCCGACACCGGCGCCGACATGGCGGGGCGGGCGGCGGCGAAGGGCGGCGGGGAGCGGCTCCGCGCGGCTCGCCTCGGCCGGGCCGCACTCCGGACAGCGAGCCCCGGCCGCCACCAGAGCGCCGCCCGCCCGCGCCTGCCCCTGCCGGCCGGGAGGGCCAAGGGAGGCAGCGGCGCCGCGCGGCCGGGCCGCCGGTTCGAGTCCCGCTGCCCCCCGGCGGCCGCCGCCGGGAGCCGAGGGACTTCAGCCGTAATTTACCCCTAAAGAAGCAGTTTTGCAAACATACTCCATCCTTTTAGCTGTTTTTTTTTTTTTTTAACCTACACTCAGGAGACCTATTTATGCCGTGGTGTTAAGCCTGTACAAAAAGCTTTAGGGACACTTACTTAAATTACTCCTCCATTAAGTCTATTAAAATACAGCAGTTTAGCCTGAGCCACCAGGGAGCTCCACAGGGGAGCCGAGGCCGTTTTCACTACAGCAGTCCGATCAGTTTGTAAGCGAGCACCGGACTGCGGTAACAAGCCCAGGGCTGTACTAACTCCTGTCTTCCTGCATCCGTGAGAACAAAGGCGCTAACAAAAACCTCCACCTTTCCCCAGCCACAGCAACACAACTGTCAAAGCTCATTTAGCCATATAAACTTACCTCTTTTAACTGGAAAAAAAAATCTACAGAAAAGCTTCATCATAAATAAGATTAGTCACAACAAGGCCCTTTCAACTACTGCCCACTGAATCTTCAATCTGTGGCCAAAACAAGTAAATCCAATTTGATTTTTAAAATAATACTTACATTAAGCTTCTGACTGCTAGCTAGTCTATTGCTAGTGTTATACTGCTAGGATCCAGTTTGTAGAAACTAAGTAACTAGCAGTATAATAAGTAACTAAACACAATTGGACAATCTTTCTCCTTTAGTTTCCTCCCCAAAACATTTAAAAGTGTAACTACCATCATAAAACAATATCCATGCTTATTTCTGCATGTTTAAACAAAGTAAGCAAGTTTTCTATACCACTGCATTTTACAAGGCATGCTATGTGTATTTCTACCAATTAGTTATTCTTGAAAACAAGCCCCACATCATCAAATGAATTAATTTTTCAATTTAGCAAAAAATGTTGCATAATTACACATGTTCAACTGCAATTAAAAAATACACTTTTCATACATGTGGAGAAATACATTTTATTTAAATAATTTCTGATCTGGGTCTTCTTGTACAAAAATAAATTCTTCAAGAGGGGTTTGATGATTTGTTGGCCAACAGCTCCTCTCACACGTGTAAACTATAACAGTTCCAAATTCCACTGATAGATCTAAAAACAAAATAATAAAGGTATGCATTAGAAAAATTGTACAGGTAGGGGCTATTACTTATCACTGTCCTTGCATTTATGTACAGACTTGTACAACTTCATTACCCAATTTGTCACTTAGACAAAATTATTGGTCATTTTGGGGGATTGTTTTAGTTAAAACATCTGTAAAATGATTCAGGCAGGCAGCTTAGCCTGGGCTAAAAGAATTAAATAGCATTAACGTCAGGTACCCTAATCAGTACTCACAGTGATCTGATGCAAAAAGTACAAAATGCAGACAAGACCACTGTAAATCCGATGCTAAATGGTTGCCAGAGCTTTAAAAGAGCATTAAGTAAAACTGAGCAAAATTAGTAGTAATCTGAAGGACAGCTGTCTTCTCTCTTATGTTTGTGACAAACCCATGGCTTCAAAAAAATGGGAAAGAAACAACAACAAAAAAGCATTTGCAGTCTTATTAAAGTCCACCAGGGAGCAAATGTATTTGCAACCAGAGAGTCTCCATAAGATCAGAGATGTATCTTTTGCTTAGTGGTACTTATATTAGAAACATAGTAGATCCTATATAAGATAATCACTGCATTTAAGCAGATCAGTGCATACAGTTAAAAAGTAACAAACCAATTTGCAGTCCACTAAATGTTACCAAGAGGCTGACAGTTTCCACTGTTCAGCTACCTTAACAAAAGTCCACACCTGTATCACTCTGGAGCATGCTGACAAGTGCTGGCATAAGTTGAAATTCAAATACTCTGTTACTTCCACAGTTACTGCAGGCTGGGATACCTTTGTTAATGTTGGCTGGAGGACACGTTATGAATAAAGGCTGTCCCCCCCAGGAGTATCTAGGAGAAGAAAGTAAAAATATATATATATATTTTTTTTTGTATCTAAGTTTCACAGGAAAACATACATGTTGGTGTCAGTGTTCAGGATTCTCTGAAACCTCAGGGTTTGCTCGAAGTACAAAACATTGTTAGGAGGAAGAATCATTGCCAAGTTTCAGGTGAGTCATTCAACAAGATTAAAGATGGGGAAGGGGAAATACTTGGAAGGTCAAAACTTACAGTCTTATAGAGAGAGCTGCACTTAAGAAACAAATGCTTTGAACTGACACCTCCAAAATATCCTGTACCTGACTTGCATTTAATTAAATGCAACTACACATTCCTGGAAATGGAATCTTCATTGCTGGCTGTTAAGGATATCCAACACAGAAGGGGCCTCACAACCACTGTAAGTATGCCACAAAACCAAAGTTTTGCGGTTAAGGGCTATCACAGCTCTGCATATAACAAGAAACCATGATCAAAGATTGTTTCCATTGAATGCCAACAGGTGACTCTGTGTTGTGCTGACAGCACAATAAATAACTGGTAGCCCAGGAGAGGTGGGGGCCTGACAGGCACACTCACAATGCTCTGGGATCTGGAACGGAAGCGCTAGAGAAATACTATGACTAGTGATAATCATAGTGATCACCAGGTGTGAAGTTTGAGAAGAAATAACATTCAAAGAGTGCAATACTACAAAGTGATAAATCACGTGGAAAAAAGTTATTTGAAAAAACGTTACTTGTCTTCTGTAATAGTGAATTTTCTGTACAATCTTTGATGTTTAACTAACACAAATTCCTGATGTTTCTTATCTGTGTACTATGCCCTCAAACTTCGCTTCCTCATTGAAAAAGTACTAGTTAGTTCTACCTGGTTCTGGAAATCTGATAAACAAAAGTCCTATCACTGCACTGAGAGAGCCTGATCAGATAGACCACATCACTCTCTCTCTGGAACAAAGAAACTACAAATTAATACTTTATACAATCCATGAAAATGAGGGGTATTTATGTGGTACTATGAAAAATTCATGATTTGAACTCTTCGTTATACTTCCATTCAGAAATAAACTCCTCTTTGGGGAAAGCAGCTGTTCTGTGGTTAAATCTGCTTTTGTTCTAGGAAAAGCAACAGACTTAAAAGAACTGAAGTCTGCGTGGATCCCTAGGAAAAATCACAATAAGCTGCAAATGAACTCAGGTTTTAAAATCAGTAATTTCTTACTTTATCGTCCTAAGGCTTGAGACATAAGCAATGACAATAACATCACAAAACTTCAGAGGAGCAGATAACCTTGGAAATATATCACAACAGCATACCACTGTGCATTATGGTCCCCTCTCAAGACGGTCTCTGGAAAACCGCTATGTCTAGGTTTCACTGGGCCTTCAAAAAACAGTCTGGGTTGGCTCTCGTCAGGTCTTACGTTGAAGATTCTCCCACAGACAGATCCAGGCTCTCTGACCCTGCTTTGTTTCTCATCCGGCTTATACTTTGTATAAAAAAAAAAGTCCAACTAAGGACTGAAGTCTGACTACATATGCACACCAACAGTGCTCTTGGCAATTTTTTTGATTAAGAAAAAAAAAAAAAGACTCTTTGCAATGAAATAGTTTTATCTGACGTACTGGCAATCCATGACTATAGTTTATATCTCCCTGTTGTAACAAAATGATCAACATACCTTAAAATCTGTTCATGACAGACAGATATTCTTTTCATAAATTTATGGAATGTGTGATCCCTGCTTTTGACTTCACTCTTCTCATATTTTTCATTGTCACTTTCACCTGCAAAACTACAGAGAAAGAAGAAAATAAGCAAAATTTCCAACAAGGTTTTCAGTACAATGTGTGTGCTGTAAATCAGCAGTTGTTACTCTATATACATATAAATTACATTAAATACACTGAAAAAACTATACATGTTAAATTAGATGCAACTCCAGTTACAGGATGTAGTTGACCATCTTGCTTCTAGTTCTTTGGTATCTGGTGGCTTACAATTATTAAGAATGTTTCAAATTACCACATGAAAATCAAATCCACCAAACAGCTACTTAAACCTAAAGTCATTCCCTTAGAACCTCTAAGGAATATTTCTAGCTTTTAATTATGGTGCTTTGCATTTTTTTTTTAATTAAGTGTAATTAAAGTTCTTTGATTCTATTAAGGCCGAAAAAATCAACAGGAACACCACTAATAAAAAGCATTCCATGCACATTCTGTAATTAACTGTAGATTTAGCATTCAAAAAATTCAGCATAGCCCACAACTGAATCAGGGAAAGTCACTGTACACGTTAATACTAGCAAAAGAGACAGTGGTCTGGATATAAGCACTCCTCTATGCTAACATTCAACATGTTTGCAGTAACTAGGTTCAAAATTTGTTTTACAGACAACATCTTTAACAAAAGCTTTGTGACCTGTTACCATCATCGCAGTCTCAAGTCAAAGTATAACTCAGTCCCCAAGAAGTTAAACTTTTAAAAACTCAAACGCAATTTAAGGAAAGCTAGAGCGTTGAAAAGAAGAGTCAAAAGTCACAACAAGAACTTGTGCCACTTAGCATAAAGTGTGGCTTTAACCACATTTTAGAGGCTAAAGGTCCACCGCTCCATCTGGAGCCCAAGGAGGTTCCAGTTGTTCAGTCACTCAGAAATAGGTACATCTCTGAATAACTCAAAATTCCAAATTCTAACAAAACCGTGCTCATTGTTGTGATCTTCCTGCAAGGTACCACACATCATTGATTCTTGGTGGAGTCAGTTATGAACAAAAAGCACTGAGATTTACAGAGAATCAGATGTAGTCTGTCAGCCAGCACAGAGGAAACTATGCAAGCCCTTCAGTTTCAGCATGAAGTCTAAGCCTGTTCTCACCTTTCTGACATCAACTGTTCCAAATCAACACCCTCTCTCTGCTGATACTCCTTTAATAGCTTATCTGCATGATCTGTATCAATGAAACCAGTGTAGTCCTCCTCATCCACAACGCTAATGTAATAGGGCTGGAACACAGGAGCTGAACTAGCCGCTACTGTTCCTTCCCTGACAGGAGCACGAATACTCAGGGGACCCGACACATCTTTAGCTTCAGACAAGCGAAGCTGCTGGAACTGGGATGCACACTCCACCTCTCTGGACAAGGAGTTGCTCATCATCACTTCATTTAAGCCAAGCAGCTGAAGGGATGTGTACGCAGGAGATTCTGCTTCATCACAGACCCCCCAGTCATCTGCTTCTTCACACCAATCACTTGCAGCAAAGTTAGATTCCTGTTTCTGAGGGGAAAAAAAGGAAACATTTTCAAGACCCACCACTCCAATGCCTTTCAAATACAGTTTCACTATTACAACAGAAAAGAGAAGTACATTCCTCAAACTAACACTTAGCATTACTTTGCCCACTTGCCCCACAATGCTGACTACCAGCATAACTATGTTTACTTTTCACAGCAGTGTACGCAGTATGGCAAAAGAAATCTCAAAGTGGAGAAACGGCTCAAAAACGTATTGGCTTTTTCAATGGGCTATGTACATTGTGTTGCCATACCTATGCTGTTGGCAAGACCATTGCTAGTTAGTTTTCGTATACTTATCCAAACCACAGTTACTGTACCACAGACAAGCTCAAAGAGCAGAATGTGGAGGAAATATATACTACACATACATAAAATAAATTGTTTAAAAATTTGAGCTGTGGAGGGAAGCAGCTAGAGAAGGAAAGTAAGAAACAGTTTAAAAAAAAAAGTGTTACCATTTTCATCAGAACTTCATCCATCACAGACTCAAATTTCATGCAGCAAATGCAGCTGTTAAACACACTTACTGCCTGTCATCATCTTGTCTCCTCTTTCAATTTTTATAAGCCAACATATAAAAAATTAACTTTGTAAGAGAAAATCCCAGAAATATATTAACAATAATCCAGTCAGATTACTTAAAATTGATGATAAAATAGTAAGATAAAACACTTTTTTAAGGCAACTTAGATAACAAAAGTATTAAGTGTCAGTTTTGGCCATACAGTTAGACTACAACTTCCACTTTAAAATGACCCTAACATAGATCACAGGTAAGAAATTGCTCTTCTAGTAAATAAGGTGTAGCATTCACTGTGTCACAGAGCCACACAGATGACTCAAAACTAGCATGCAGTGCAACTTACTGCAAAAGGTTATGGTTGCTTAAACAAATATATATAAATATAAAGCTCATCCAACTCAACTGCAACTTTATTTTAAAACTTCCTCACCACTAGGCTTCATAGATCTCACTAAAACAAAAGGCAGAAAGTAAAATGGCGATATGCGAGCTTTACCTGCTTTAAACTCCGATCTCGTGCTTCCTTGTCTTCTGCCTGCAAACACTGGGAGCGCAGCACCTTCCAGCTTCGGCACGCCATGTAAAACAGACGGGGGCGGGGGGAGTTGAGCGACACCCGCTAGCCGCGCCGGAGCCGGCCGCATCGGGCGCAAAGGCGCAGGGCGCTCTCACCTCTGCGGCTTTCCCCAGCAGCCCTTCCCGGCACAGGCGAAGACGTTGGCGACGCGGTGGTAGGGGGACGCCTCCAGGGGACAGTACACCTGCACCAGGTGCAGCAGCGCGGCGCCGCAGACCCCGCAGCCGGGGCAGCCCAGGCGCACGGAGGGCACCGCGTCCTGCAAGACCAACAGCACAGCCCGCGCTGCAGGCGCCCCACTGCGGCCTCAGGGCCCCGCGCGGCGCGGCCAGGGTCCTCCCCGCGGCCCCGCCGTCGCCCCCCGGCCCGGCCCGGCCCGGCCCGCCCGTACCGCGGAGCCGCCCAGCTTGTTGGTAGCCCAGGCCGGGGCCCGCCCGCCGCCCCGGCTCGGGGCCGCCATCGGCGCGTCGCGGAGCCCCAGCAGCACGGGGCGCCTTGCCGCGGCGGCCATGACACCAGCACCTCCCGCTGCGCTACGGCGAGCGCCGGCGGACAAACCCAGGCAGGAGCTCGCCCCGCCCCGCCCCTTCAGCTCCCCGGGGCCGCCAGCTGGCGGAGAGGCGCCCGCGCATGCGCGAGGGTGGCGGACCGGGGGGGGGGGCGGGGCGCTCCCTTGGCTCGGCAAATCTGAAACTACATTCAGTAAATGCTGTAGCGTTGAAATCTTAGTTTCTGCTTTTCTCCAAGCAGTCGAGTTACCCGCAGCTGTTAATCTAAGGCAACGCTGCGGAATAATATCCCGTTTACAGTCACTAAGAATGTAACGGGTTTGATCTTGGCTGTGGTATTTAGGCAGATGAACGTGATCTTACCCATTTCGAACAAAGCCAGCCCAACACTGTATAACGGCTCTGCTAAGTTTAACCTCGTCTTCTGTAGCATTCCCTGCAGGACACCAGGGAAACTGCACTGAAAGCACAAGATGAACAATCTGGCGCAGCGCCGTAGCTGCCTGTCTGAGCATCCTTTGTGCAACAATAAGCAAATGAAAACTTCGATTTCCTCTCTGTTTTGAAACCATTTTCGGAAGTCATTGCAAAATTACAAGAACTTTGCACGAATATGGACTTCAGAATTGACTCCAAATGAAGAATATGATGGAAAAGCACGAGTCCAATAGTATACAAGAAAACTAAAATTTCTTATGCTACTAGAAATTTTTTATCTTATCAGTACTTAAGTACTGATGGTGCATATACAAATTATTTAGCAAACAGATACATCACCTGCCAAGAAGGGCTTTCCAAGTGCAAAGCCAATGTCATCTGGATGATCTGCTTTTACAAAGTTTGGCCTTGTATATTTAGTTGAACTTGGTTGATGCTGAACTTCATAAAAGTACACTGGATTACCGGCATCTAATAGACAAATAAAACATAAGAAGTTTTGTTATTAATAATATTTATCACCAAAAATTATATACTTAAATCAAGAGCTACGATGATAAGGTTTGGGAGAAATGACCATCGTATTAACTGTAAATGGGAGTTGTGTGGACATTGTGTATTCTCAAAGGTTGATAAAAAGGAATCCTTCATATGTAAGTAGACCCTGACACAGTCACAGAGCTGGTGCCATTAACGTTACTGGGACATACCTGACGCTGAACTATGAATCAGATTGTCCCTGAGACCTGTGTAGAAGGCATCTCTTACCCTGTATCATGTTCATTGTGGACATTTGTATTCATTCTCTTTCTGCAGTATAAGAAAAAGGCTCCACTTTCTCCTGTTGTAGATTTTCAGTTTTTCTGCAAGAATGATTCCCAACCTTCACTGTCCTATGGAGAGTTCAGAACTGAAGTCTTCAGTGAAGTGGCTTCAGATGCAAGTGACAAGAAGCCAGCTGAAATGACTTCAGATACATTACACTTTGCCTCCACTTGACATTAGTTTCAACTTCCTGCGACTGCACACAGTGCCAGAGGTTTGGGGACCAGTGCCTGACCTCTGGCAGGAGAATTTCAGGTGTTCAGGACAAGACAGCAGTTTCAACATTCATGAAAGATGTAAGCAGGCTTATGCGTTGTTCTAAGGATAGCTTCGGGACATGGGTTGAAAGCATTTTGAGGAGATATGGTAACAGACAGAAACATTGAGAAGGATCCTACTTGGGCTTTGCTCTATTTTTTTAGTTCAGGTATTTTTCTAAAGCTGAACTGGTGACTCACCTCTGTGATATCTGGCTTTTTCAATATCTGGAAAAACAAATATTGGATCTCCCAATGCCTCAAGGAAACCATTCTCACACTTCTTTACATACTCATCATATACTAGATGAACAAGCTCAGGAGGAGCATGCTAAAACAAACAGTAAAGATACCGTGTATAACAATGATGCATATTCTAAAACCTTAAGTATAAGCTTAATGTATTCTCCACCCATTACTAGAAACATTTTCTCTTCCTTCAAAAAGTAATCTGCACTGGTAGTAGTCAAAAACTCAGAGATGGGACTTCAGTGTTACTAACTAAAGCTCCACCTGGAAGCAAGAGATTTGCAGGAGCACAAAGGAGAATTATATCAATATCTGCTCGAGTACTATCAGTTAGCGTTGCTTGCTGTTTTCCCTCTGTGGAAATTACTTGCATGAGAAAACAAAATTCAGGTAATTTTACTGAGAGTTTCCACAGCATTATCTCAAGCTTGCTCCATTCCCTTCCAGGACAAGTCTAAAGTTCCTCCCCTCAGATCTTTGGAGCAACTTCTGGAGCTTGGGAACCAGCCCCTTGAGGACCCTGAACAGACAGACCCTCTGCAGAGCCTTAATCCCAACCTAGTGGCCCTCCCTACACCTTGCAGTTAGTTCAAGGACACCACAGTGCATGCAGGGATTTTGCTGCAGTGACTGTATCCAAGATGATGATGATAATAATAATAATAATAATAATAATAATAAATAATAATAATAAAGGAGGAACTAGTGCAGATCTGAGGTATCAACCCTCACCAGATAAAAGTCAATTAGTACATTAACATGCCTCTTACTGTTAAAGACTCTGTGCTCTGTAACACTTGAATTGCTACATTTTTGTCCAATACTTTTGCAAAAGGAGGATATTTTAGCAGCTGCAGAATTAAAAAAAAAAAGTTTTCTGTGAGCTCCTGCACTTCTGAGGAATTAACTGATCAATATATAAATAAAAGGCATTATTTTTACAGGATTACAGTTGGAAGCAGAAATCCAAATTCATGGTTTGTTACTCCTATTTTATATGGGACTGCATTGATCCTTTTTTCAGCTAGTAGCAGCAATGGGTTTTTAAGGAAAAATATAACATCCACAACTGCATCAATAAAGAGGGGATGGTGAAGGAAAAAAACCCAACATGTTGTTATTTACATATTGATTTTGCATATTGATTTGCATTTACATATTGATTTTTGATAATTCAGCATTCCTATTATTGACCTAAAGAAACCACCCAAGTGAGCTATTTTTAGTTAAAATATAAAATATCAAAGATAGCTAAAGCTAAGTTTCAGGCCTTGTTTTGAGTTTCTCATATTTTTAGTACTGCACATTAAATTAATACTGAATGCTCAAGATAGAGAGTGAACATGGATAACTCCACGTTCTTAGGGTTGGATAAGTAACAGGGTCAAAATAAACTCATGCAGTAAGATTGCATAAGAAATGACAAGCCAGCATTATGATATGGAAAAACTGGGTTTTGCAACAGGTAAAACTGCTACTAACCAAATGTCAGTTTTGCGGAAGGGAGAGTTTTCTCAATGACTGTACTTCCTACAAAGTTTTGAAAAAAGCTTTATTAGTTATTAGTTAGTTTATTAGCTCCTAGAACGTGCCTTGCTGATGACAGAGGTTACACGAGGCAGTGTGCAAAGCCGGCGAGCTCCATTCTGCAAATTTTAACTCTCCTGCCTAGCATTCCTGAGCTGCCTGGTTCATAACCTCTCCCAGAAGAAACCGCATTTATTGTTTACATTCCTGTGATGAATGCACTTCTACCTGGAAATGCATAAGAACAGACCCCAAGGAAGGTGGGGAATGTTACCTATTCAGATTGTTCAGGTGCAGTATTATTGTCCAAGTGTACTTTTGTGAAGTCCTGTGAAAGCCAAGCAAGCACCACACAATAGTTTTGCTTCAGGTTATTTTAGTCTTACAGAAAAAAATTGTTCTGTCTTGTGAAACCGAATGAATACAGTATTACCTGCCATTTTTAGAGTTATGTTTACCATCTCGTCCTCTGTTTTTTCTCTTAAGCACTGAACCATTGTAGCTGAATCAGATTTTTCACAGCCAGCCACAGTTGCAATTCTCTGCAATCAGTACAACACAAAATTTTCTTATGTTAACCATGCTACAAGTTACAACAGCATGCACACTACTAGGTATTTGCAAGTCTGAACGAAGCAGTGTCAGAATTAGGTGTACACACAGATATTCTCACAGGAAAGTATCATAGTATGGAAAGCAACAATATTAAAAGATCAGTAATAATAAAAAATACCGTTAAAACTCTAAAATGTGGAACAATACGCATCTTTAAAATACTTACTTTGGCTTGTTTTTCAGGATGGTCAGTTATCAGAGTTCTGGCTACAACTCCACTCTCTGAGATAGCCCTATGGAACAGACTCTGTGGCAGAGGAGACAGGACCTGAGAAGCAAAAACGGTATATAACAAACATATCTGTTCACTCACTTAGAAAGGCAATTACATGAATTATGGTATAATTAACACATTTTTGAAAATATTACAAAATTAAGTGTTCTATTGACAGAATGTGACAAACAGCGCAATATCAACAATTCTTGTTGAGGAACATTATCTAAACACACTGCTAAGAATTCTTAAAATATAGGTGCACAGTGTATCACCACATGCATATTTAGTGCATATGGACTGTTAGTGTGATGCCAAACTAGGTATCTATACCAAATGACTACTAGTAAAGATAAGAAGTGGGGTTTGGTCCATAACCTAGGAACTTAAAGGTAACTTCTACTTTGTGGCCCTAATATTATTCCTTTCTCAATTGCTTGAAAGAATGCCATTCTCAGTATTTGGGGTTTTAAAATAGAAAGATGGACTGAAAGCTTTTCACCCAGCCAGAAACTACTTTGGTATCAGACGTCCTTAACAAAATGATAGGCCTTACTTTTCCACAGAAGCGAAACCTATAGTTTTTCATTCATAAACACAAGTGATTTTTTCTCTATCCCCTTTAAGAAGATAATGATTTTTGTGAACCTACAAGGGCAGAAACACTGATTCCTCCTGCAGACTATCCAGCAATGGTGACAGAGCCTGGATCACCTCCAAAATTTATGATGTTTTCCTGTACCCATAGAGGGGCTGCCAATTAATCCAAATATCCTCAGTTTCCATGGGCATCTTCATCACCAGTACCGAAAAGGAGGGAGTATAGATTACTTTACAAGGTTTTAGCTTCCAGTAAGAGTGCGTGAGAAACAAGCAAACAAAACAGTAACAAACTTTGTCACAATTTTGTACAAGTGCTTTGGAAAAAAGCCAGCACAACATCTTGACTAAAATAGGCAAGGATGCCTACTAGGTATTGAATTGCTGCAAACACTATGTTTTCAAAGGCTGAAAGGGCTGAGCCATCATCTGTTGAAGCTGCACCCAGCACTAATGCACCTCCAGGGCTCCACACTACCTGAAGAAAACCAGACAGGGTCAGAGTTTCATACCTGCAAATCTAAACCCATGGATTTCAAATCACAAGTGATTTCACATTGATTTCACATTGATTGCTAATTGATTGCTAAAGATACAGCTCTATTTTGTGCTACACGCAGGTACTGCTATTGTAATCTCAAGTAACTAAGAGCATTAGATTAAAAAAGTTATAGGAATCTTTGAATGTTAGAGTCTTAAAGAGTAGTTAAAGTTGTTTAAAGAAGCACTATTAAGTATTCATATTATATATATTCCCTGAGTCTTTCAAGAGTTTTAAAAATAGAAATGTTGCATTAGGATACCTTAAAACCATTTTAATATTTAATTGTAAAATATTAAGGAGATTGTGTATCTTGCAGGTCTGAGTAAACGCATAGGAAAATTGAACATGCATTTATATAGGTTGATCCATTTTGCAAAACCGGTTCTAGAACAGCACCTGTACATTTACATACCACACTAAAGCACTGGCTGTTTCTATTTTTTCAACCAAATTAAGCTGTTGTTAAACAGATTTGGAACAAATTGAGAGCTATATCCAGCAAAGACAGAGCATACTTTTTTTCATGGAAATACATCAGTTACAAGATTGATCTATGGTTTCTCACTGAGTTAGCTTACGGGTAACTTGTTTTTGTCTGAAGAGGCAGGTATATACACATTTAGGTACAAACAGTATTCAGACATCTGGAGAGAAATTTTTGTTTTTCCTGTTAGTAATGATGTGTGATAAAAACTGCCCAACAACTTTATCCTGTAGGCACCTGAATAACTCAAAAAATATATATCAACCACAGTCAATAGACTCAGAATAACAAAAAGTCCACAAATATTGTATTCAGAAAACACGCAATACAGGAAATTCACATCTGATATATTTCTTACTGAAAGAGAACATATAATCATTTTCCATTTTCAA
This sequence comes from Dromaius novaehollandiae, assembly GCF_036370855.1. Lineage (NCBI taxonomy): Eukaryota > Metazoa > Chordata > Aves > Casuariiformes > Dromaiidae > Dromaius > Dromaius novaehollandiae. The sequence continues at coordinate 14,557,826 of NC_088110.1, forward strand.
TACAAGCACTCTTTTCCTGATGTGACTGATAATCGAACTTGCACTATACAAATATAGATAAGCTGACAGTAAAATACTGTTAAATTGTTAACTGGAAATGTAGTTTTAAACAGCTACCTGCAGATAGGCAAGGGCTAAGACAAATAAGCCTTCCCACAGCAGAAGTGCAAATGGATTCTCTCAAATTTATATCTAACCCTCAAATAGTGCATTAGAAATGTTACTGCTATCACTTAGGTAACCAGCACAAAGAAACAGCACGTGGCATAAGAATTTTATATTATTGACTGAATTGACATTAATCTTTATATGTAATATAATACGCAGGGGCATTTTATTCCTTCCACTGTTTTCTTAAGCCCTTGTCCCTTCTATTCCTAAGCTATGTGTTTCATAGTCATTACACGTGAGAGATTTAAAATGCCATAAGGGAACATCACTGACCGAGCAGACACCATTGATCCTTACCAAACAAGCATCATCTCTAAAAGAGCATCTGAAAAAGAATTTCAAATTCATTCTTAATAGACTAATTCACAGGCGATCCAAACTCTAACTGAACACAAACAGTTCTGGTTTTGCTGTCCTAAGTATCTATATTCTAGTGCTTCGAAATATAAACAAAATAAATAGATGGAACTAGTTTTGTCATTTTCTTACACTGGTGGGTAGAAAGTGGCATCTCTGCCACCTTTCCATGGCTCAGGTGGCTGGGGTTCGGAAAACCTCAACGGTCCAACAGGAGGTTTAGCAAAGGGAAGTCCCAAAAAGACATTGACACTCCTCTCAGCGGCGTGTACTCTGATTTGGTTTCCTCGGACTCTCCCATATTTGGTCACCACTTCTGGTTGCTCTGTGTTTTGTCCTGGGGGATGTGTGCACAAAATCACATGATTGAATGGTCTGTTCAAAATGACCGGGCGGTTTTCTAAGTGCCGCAGTGCTTAATGTGCGCGCCTATCACTGAACTGCACAAGTGTGATATTACTCCCAGAGAGGCAAGGAGAAATGTTTTAAAAACCTTACCTACAGCTGGAAGATCCCTCAGGCCAGCTACGAGAATCAGAGGCAGCAGGAAGGCATTCTTACCAGCTGGCATTTTGCAGCCACTCCAGGTCATTGTGTAAAACGCTCAGGGAAGTGTAAATAGCTTGGGAGGGACAAATGCCTGGATTTAGGTGTGAGTAATCAAGACAGTTGTCAGAGGCCACAAGTAATGGGCTGAACCTGTTCAGTGAGGCAGGATAACAGTGCATGTCATCTAATGTGAGGCTGGGAGGAGGGAGGCCTCAGACAGCCTCTGCCTTCAGGAGTCTAGGACTGACTCCATATACCTAATTTTGGATATAAATCATTTGTTGTTCCAGGTATCCCCAATCAGTATCCATTATGACTTAGAATTTGTCTTCTAAAGTAAGAAGAATAAAGGTTAAAATGATTATTTTAATCTGATCGAAAAGTAGTACTATAAGTGAAATAACAACAAAAAATGTTTCAGAAGAAAAATGGACATTTAAACCTTTTATTCCCAATTTGGAACAAAACTTTTTTGTTTTGTTTTGTTTTGACTGCTGGAGTTTCCTGTAGGACAGGAAATACAGTTCATGAGTAGCTTTACTGGCATGGTTGTTGCCTTGCCATTGTCCTAAAACATCCAAAATACAAACCTGACAATCTCCACAGTTAATGTTGGCTGCTTTATTGAAAAAATCATTGTTATTCTGCTTGGAAACATAGTGGGTACTGTATCCTTCATTTAGCTGGGAAATGTTTTGCCTGTCAGATGTCTTACATTTATAATATAACGTAAAATGTGTGTACCATGTGGTGAAAGGCGAAGAGAGGCCTTCCTAGCTTGACAGAATTTGAAGGATATTTTCAAAGACTGAAACTAATCAAAGCAAATGGAATGCTACCTGTCACTGATGTCTCTGGCTCAGAGCAAATGTATAAATCACCTTGAGAAAAATTAATGCTGCTTTCTATAACTTATTATTTTAAAACAAAGCAAAACTAGAATCGCTTATAACCAGTTAGCATGGACTTAGCATGAAGTAACGCATCGGAGCATAAAGCGAAGTCACGCTTAGAGCTATGTGACAGCACCCTTAAAAAACATGTCATTCATAAAACACAGCAGATGGCAAATGCCTTTAGCTGACCTCTCTCATGTTTCAAATGAGTGTGAGATTATTGTGTAATTTGCTGTATCACTGTTAGTGAGTCTACAGACTATGAACCTCATGTTGAATACAAAAGGTCAAGAAGTTAAACCATTTTATGGTATCAGGAGAGCAGAGGGGCAAAAATTTTGTAAGATTACAAGGATGTAAGAACGAGAAGTCTACAATGTTTGTTATGTTTTTAAGTAGATTGGGCTGCTGCTTTTGGAGATGGTGGATATAATCATATTTTAATTGCATTTGAAATTACAAACAAGTTCCTCTTGTGCCTAAACGTAGTTCAGCAGAATGCAGACTGACTTGACAAAACAGACCAAGATCTACACAAAATAAGGGATTAAGCACTAAAGCAGACTTTGTCAGAAATACTAGCACCAAATACGTGTAGGCCAAAATACTGCAGATTGGGAAATGGCTAACACTACAGGAGCCCTGCTTGACCCTGAAATTCTCTATGTGCCCACATTTCTGCCAGTGCACACTTTTCACATCATCAGGCCTTCCCTTCATGGGCCCATGGACAACAACAGTGAGCTAATAACAAGCAGTGAACAATACCATACTTTGTTCTCCCCTCAGCCTTGGTGGGTGTCTGTCCTGTCAGCAATGCTTCCTTCCTCTGGCCAATGAATCATGAACTCTTTGCCAGGAAGGACGGAAGAACAGAAAATCATGCCACAGAATAGTCTGTGAAAACTCGAGAGCCTCAGGACTCAGGTCTTGCCACAGAAAGTAGGAAAATTTAGATCTGAAAGCTTCAGACTGAAGAAAAACTGAGCACATTTTTTACTTCCTAGGTGTAACCTAACCAAGGTATATCGTACAAAAGTGTCAAAGAGCAACTATTCCTTGCATTATTTTGATTACATGCAGCTCTCCATATCCAAATGGGCCATTTGTTTCAGTATATAAAAAATGCCACTTCAGATATTTTGAGACTGCTTGTGTGCTAAAACCACCTGAGGAAATATCAAGCAATTATAACCTTTTGTATGTAGACATTTTTACTTAATCATAAGCAGACATTACTAATATAAAACATCCCAGGTTTCTAAAGTTTTGAAGTGTCTTGAATAGTTTTAAGCTGCGTTTTATGAAATACACCTTTCTAATCACATTTTTATATATGCCATACCTGTTTCCAGGTACTAGCACTGCTTCCAAATTCCAAGCACTGGTTTATTTATACTGTAATGTTAAATCTGTGGGAAAAGAACAGGAAGATAACTACTCATTTTGTGAATTTTAGTGCAGACAAGAAGGTAGACATATGTGAAAAACTGCTCTGAAGGTTATTGCCCTGGTAGCTGAGATGCTGTGACTGCCCCAGTCATTCCAAGGGCAAACAGAATCAGAGTTTTCTAAAACACATTAAGACCCAGCTCAAGCTGAACAAATAAGTGACTAAAGGAAAAAGAGTTCACGAGACAAGTTTAGACTGGTGTAACTAAACCTCTACAGATTTATGTATCAACAAACACTGCTGACATCACTGCCAGATAATCTTGCAGAAATGGTTTGCCTTACTACAACTTATCCTAAGCAACACTGTAACCACCAGCTGTTCCCAGCCACTCCTTTGCTCAAATTACAGACATGCAGCATGGCTGTTTGAGTGAGCGCTTATCATCCACTTCAATACAAGATCAGATGACTCTGGCACTCTGCTGGCTCACACACTTGCTTCTGTTCTCCCTGTCATTCTTCCTATGCTGTGGGGCAATGAGGTCCAGGTAACCAGCCAGCTCTGAATGTGAAGCTGTGTAGTCAAAGCCAGCAGTGCTGTCAACAGAGCTCATTCAGAGGAGCAGAAAAACCATTATGATTATGCAAACTGATGCTTTAACTTGAAGATATTATACAAATGTTTGTGTCCCGAACTTGGTGGATGGTTTCTGTGTGCAGATCACCTATTTCTGCAGCTTTGTTTCCAAAAAGAAGTACCACTGATCAGTTCAGACCTGGGTGGCCGACAAAGGCCACCTTGTTGCATGGGACACCTTGGGCTGCCAGGCTGTGTCGCTCACTGGAGAGCAGAGCTATGACAGATTTACAGAAGTCCCTGTCTTGTTTCCAGCCTAGTGCTGCCAGCATGTACAGCTCTGGGACTTGGAGCCACAGATAACTTACTGGCTTGCACAGCTGGGCAGGCCCAGGTGCAGGGGAAGATGCCCTGATGCCAGGACTGGTCAGTTCCACCCTGTCCAGGCTGTACATGGAAGACAGAGCCCTCACGGTTCCCAGTTTGCACTTTCACGCATTTCTTTGTTGAGACTTTCGCAACAACCTCTTGGAATTAGCCTGCATCAGTTAGGTGAAACAAAAGGAAGCCCCGCCCCCTCCCCCCCAAAAAGAAAAAAGTAACATTTATTTAAAACATTTTATATAACAAGAAAACAGGTAGAGAATTTCTGTCCTGATTTGTGAGATGTTGAGGCTGTCTCACAGACATTTTTATCATAGGGAAGATTGCTCTGCTCTCTACAAGCTATTTCCAGTAAAGAAAGTGGAAGCAGGCTGCAGGACTGACAATTGAGGACTGTATTCTGAAAGAAGAGGGAAATGAATACATATTCTGACATTTATGAAATTCATAAGAATTATCTATGCAGAATATGTCAATGTGTCTGCCAATTTTATTCTTGTTCTTCCTTCTCTCAGGAGAATTATTCAGTTTTGATATCCACTGGGTAGATACCATGGTGTCAGTCTGAAAGATTGTTTTTCTTTTTCCCCACTTCCTTCATTAAATACTGATTTTTAGTCCCATGAACATTCCAAATTTCCCTTGATTCTCTCCTATCAGTGTGATCATGACAACAAATTACATAATAGTGAGTTAGAAACTGATTATTAAATTCTGCATTCTGACAAACTAATTTGGTTTGGCTTTACTTCAGGTTTTAAAAGCAAATTACATCCTCTGCCGCACTTATAAATCTGTGTGTTCTGTCCTTCTTTCTGTCATGGTTTGTTTTGTGATCTGTGCCCAAAACTCCATTTTGCGTTCTTTCAATTTCTTTGCTGCCTTTTGCGTTAGGTCTATTTCCAGGTATCTTTCATCCAGATCATACTGAGGCCAATGCACCAAGCCTTCTCCATTGGGATTTCTGGAAAGAGCATAATGAAAAGTTAGCTTTTCATTTGGCTGTCAATTGTCTTCTGACTGCTCAGGCTCCAGCTGTTCCAGAAAACTAACAGGAGCCCAGATTATGTGATTCTAATATCTGAATAGTCAGATGTTTCTGTTAAAATGCTTAGCTGTGGAATAGTAAACATTTAATAACTGCCATTAGAGTTTCAGATCTAAAACTCCATTGCAAATGGAGTATTAGGACTTAGATCCTTTTTTTTTTCTTTTTTGGTAGGCAGGTTCATTTAAAAAGTTTTTCTTGGAATTGTTAGGAATACAAACAATTTGTTTCAATATTTATCTTAAATTCTACAGAATTTGTGGAACCACCATATAAGGATGGCTATAGTGTTTCAGGCAGCACAGGCAAAACTTGATCTGTAATTAGCATTGTGATTCTCACCCATTTCTAGCAAAGTTAGTCCAGTATCTCATAACTGTTCGGCTAAGTTTATTTTCTCCTTCTGTAGCATTTCCTGAAAAGTGAGAGATGAAATTGCAACATTAGAAAATGAGTAATCAAAAAACAGCACTTAAATCAATTCCAAAAAACTATAATCAGTTCTACTTGTTATTCTGAGCTATGGGAGGTTTACATGAGCAGACTCAAGGACAGAACTGCAGATGAAAGATTTCATGAAAAGTAAATACTACTAAAAAAAAGAAAATAAAAGATAGAAAACTGATATTTTGATTCTTATGTTTCTGAAAGCAAATTCTATTCTAAAAGCACTCAAGTAAGTAAAACGACTATTACTAAGGATGCCTTAAAAAAAGAATTCTTTAGCAAGCATAGATACATCACCGGCTAAAAATGGCTTTCCAAAGACAAAGGCAATCTCATCTCCATGGTCTGCTTTTACAAACTCTGGTACAACACCGGTAGCTGAACTTGGTCGATGCTGAAACTCATAAAAGTAGACTGGATTGCCAGCATCTAAAGGAAAATAAAAGAGTGCTACTTCTACTGCTGAAAATACCTGCCACCAAAGATGATAAAGTTTCATCAAGAGCTATTTTGATAAAATGAAAACAAATCTGTTCTTTTGATAATGAAGTTTGATGCATACTGTTCCTAGACACACCCTACAATGTAATTCTACATTTCCTCAAATATATGCTGAACTATACTCACCTCTATGGTATCTAGCTACTTCAATGGCTGAGAAAACGAAAAAAGAGTCTCCTAGTGCATCAAGAAGCCCATCTCGCACCTGAACACGGTTCTCTGCATTCCCTATGTATTCGTTGTATAATAGATCAATAACATCAGGAGTAACATCCTAAAGTGAACAGAAAAGATATTTCCTATAATAATGATCAACATTAAAAGGAATAGCAGCATTAACACTATCTTCTTTCAGAGACAATCCCCAATTGTGCTGGAGTGGGGAAAGAACTCAGAGCTTGGAACCGGGAGTTACACAATTACCAGCTATAGATATTCTCAGAGAAAGAGATTTGCAACATCACAAAGAGTCCCCTCCAACATCTTTAGATAGATATCACTCAGCGATGCTGATGAACAGATATGGCAGTCTATTCTCCCTTCTGTGGAAATAACCCTCATAAAAAAAAGAAATTCTGTTGGATTTTATAGAATTCATTTATTATTATAGATGGCCATAATTTAATGCCTTTGGAACAAGCCTGGGTTCTACCGACTCAAGTTTATGTCAGATAGTTGTGGCTCTGAATGATCCACTGCAAGTATAGGCTATAAGTCCTTAATTCTTATGTTCTGTAAGTCCTTAATTCTTACCTCTTATGTGGATTTTTCTATATGCAGTAGTTTCAGGATAGCATCCAGGAAGCAGAAAGCTAAGAGCTTTCTAAGTTTCAGGAAGCAAAAATTCAGATGCCTAAACATAGGTTTGTCAGTGCCATTTTAAACATCTCAGGGTATCCTTTCTAGTCTCCAGCCGCTGCTTCAGAAGGGCCTGTGTGTTCCATAGGTCTTGTGTCATACCTGCCAGTACTGTGCGGATGTCTTGGATATCACAGAATGTCTAAAATGTCACAAGACCTATGTTTAGGTACCAGAATCACTCCTGGATTTCTGCAGAACTCCTTTTATAAAAGATGGAGCATTTAGGAGGGAAACAGCTAAATTTAGAGCATATTTTCTGTGTTAATCACTTGCTAGGGGCAATAGGAATTAGAGCCATGTCGGCTGCCCATTTGGGAATTATGGCTCCACAGTAGGAAGCTGTCACACACTACAAAGTTTACCTCTAAAATATACCCCTCCAGGAGTACAAATAACATCAGCCCAGTCAAGAAGCAGCACTGGGTTATTCTGGAAATAGTCTCTTACTGTTAAAGGTGATAATACGCCCTGTAAAACTTGACGTGCAACATCTTTGTCCAGACCTTCTGCATAATCAGGAAATTTCATTACCTGTATGAGAGAAAGAATACATATGTAATAGGAAGTCTTATATTAACAAAATTATATATAAATAAAGCCATTATAAGTCTCTTACTGTAGGAATTATCCATCCAAACTCACAGTTATTTACTCCTATTATATATGGGACTGCATTGATTACTTTTTCAGATAGTAATTGCCTGGGACTCTTAGGAAAAAATACACCATCCACACATGCAGTGATGAACAAGGGAGGCTGGGAAAAAAAAAAAGTTCCATTAATACATTAATTTTGCTTCTGGAGAACATTTTCAGACTTTTAATGTAGTTCCAAAGCAAAACAAAGTAAGTGCCAAGTGAAAGTATAAGAAGTAATAGTATTCAAGACATCTCTTAGTTTCCCTGATAGATTTTCTGCACTGGACAGAAAGTTATGTTAACATTAAAATTACATTTTGAATATTCATGAAATGTAGGTGCTATTGTCCAATTTACATTTCTTCTTGTTTAGTTCAACCCTATTATGGATGTGTGCAGCAATGGGGGAAAACTTCTGTGATGAGACTGCAAAGGAACTGGGAAGTCAGTATTAGAATGAGAAATTTTGAGTTAGACCTTATACATGTGATATTAATTATTTAGGTTCTCCAGGAGAAATTGCGACATTTCACACACTTCTCCTTTCCCTGTTAGAGCAAGACAGCAAAACACAAGCAGCTCAAAGCCATATAGAAAGAGAGGGAAGTAACCTGTTTACATTTTTCAAATGAGGTATGGCATAACTGTAGTGTTGTGAAATCCTGCAAAAGTCAAGAACAGTAAGATGTTACATTCACTTCAAGTTCTCCTAGTGCTACAACACACACAGAGCATTCATGATAGCTGTTACAATAACATTTGAAGTGTCGCTCAAATGCACAGAGTAGAATTTCACCTACTATTTTCAGAGTTATTTGTTCCATCTCTTCTTCTGTTTTGTCTTTTAAGCACTCAACCATTGCAGCTGAACTGGATATTTGACAACCAGCTACAGTAGCAATTCTCTGCAATCAGTAAAAACAACAGTCACTTTTTAATTGATTTTTATGGACTATCCATATCCTTATAATTATCCCTATAATTCCTGTAGAAGGCTTTTATGGGCCACTGACTCAGACTCCAGCAAGGGGGTATCTAAACTTCCCAGCAAGGACCATCAGAGCCAGACATGTTCCAACTGCAGAGGCAAGAATAAGAAGCCTTCATAACCCTTCATGTTGTGGGCCAAGCAGAGAGACAAGCACATACTTCTCTAAAATATTCTGATACAGAACAAGGTATGGCATCCTTGCAAATAATATACTGGCAGAGAAGGCAGGATGACACATGGGAGTTTGTGACGCCTACTCAGAATACAACCATGTAGGTGGTAATAAAGAGCACATTACACCATCTTAATGATGTGCAGGTTTTTTTGGGTGGAGTAACATTTCTCAGCTGTCATCAGAGTGACAGAGATCATTATAACATTGCCTTTTTTATATCCTGGGTTAGCAAATCTAGGTTCCTTGGAAGTTGTTTCTTGTAGGTGGAGACTGCAAGGTTGAAATGAGCTCTTCTTTTGTTTATTCAATCATGAATTGAATTATGAAGAAAATTGAAAATCTTGTTTCTTTGAGCATGACAGGAATCAAACAGGGGGAGGATGAAGAGTATTCAGAGTCTGGCACTATTTTCCAGGCAAAAATTTGAGTTCAGCTTTTCCTAAAGACCATGTAATGAATTTCTTTACATTTGATGCTTTTTGCCTGCCTTCTCTCTCTACTTCCTTACTCTTTTGCTTTCTCTCAGGCATATGTGGATATCTGGGTATTTGAAAAGCAAAGCATCATTAAAGATGTATTTCTTATCTGCATACAGAAATGCTGTCTCTAATGACTGTGGTTGTGGTTTCACAGGAAAGTTCCACTTTTTGAATAAACAATTTAAAATGAGCAAAACTATCGGGAAAGTATTTAAAAATATCACAAAATACCCACTTGTGCTTGCTCCTCAGGATGGTCAGTGAACAAAATCTGGATTGCAGTACCACTCTCTGAGATGGCCTTATGGAACAAGCCCTTTGCCAGAGGAGATAAGACCTGAAAAGCAAGAACAAACATTACAAGTATGACAAGCACTATGTTCTGACCACTGACTTAGAATTTCAATATCAGAAATTGCCTTTTAAGACATTTTGAAAACATGACCACTGACTTAGAATTTCAATATCAGAAATTGCCTTTTAAGACATTTTGAAAACAAATGTCACAAGAGGGTTGTTCTGTAGACTTTGGTCATAGTTCAGCTACGCAGTGGGCTTTGGCAACAATATCAGGTTCAAGAGTTCATGCCTGTCCTTTCCCCTCCCATAGCACCCCGCTTCCAAGACTTTGTGGGACTACATTGCAAGACAGATATGGATTGAAAATGACTGTGTCCAAGATAGTCTGGCTGTGCTGCAGTAGGGATATAAACAACTATTTGCCAGAGGGCAGGAGCTCAGCAAAAAGGAATTACTGCTAATGCACGTGTATCACTGAAACCAGGTTTTGTTATGCATTTTCTATCAAATTATGAGAGTTTGAAGAAGAAGAGCCTCTTAATCGTAAATGCACCTCAAATGTACCTCAATGTGCTCAGTACTGATGTAAAAATTTTACATCATCACTGGGTCACAAAATGCATATCTAGTTCAGATATTATCATGACTATTCACTTTGGGTAACTTTGCCTGAGTGACTGTCAACACATAGGAAATGGGCAACAAGGCATCTTCTAAAAGGATTCTTCTCACATGGATAAATTTTGTGTTTACAGTTCTTGCACAAAAAGCAGAATTCAAGCTAGTAGATGAGGAATAATATTTTGGGTCTGAACTAGAAGATTTAGGTATAGACCATTTTCATCAGTCAGAAGCTGCATTTGTATCACATTGTCTTATAGACCAAAGTGATGGGTGGTTTATTATAAAACCATCGCTTTTCTCTCCCTGACTTTTCTTGCAGATACTAAAAATGAAAACGGATTGTATTTCTTCAGAGTGATTAAAATTAATGATTTCTGTGAACTTACAAGGGCAGAAACGCTGACTCCTCCTGCAGATTCTCCAGTGATAGTTACGGATCCTGGATCTCCTCCAAAATTTATGATATTTTCCTGAATCCACTGAAGAGCTGCTACTTGATCCAAATAACCCCAGTTTCCCCGGGCATGCTCATCACTAGTGCTGCAAAGAAAGAACAGACTTGTTTAAATGCTTGATGTAAGAAAAAAAGTGGAGATAAATACAATCTGTGGTATAAGAAATCAGTTGCCAAAGAGCCTCTCTACACAACTGAACCAGAAATGGCTCAGGAAGGGTTGAGATAAGCCTAGCTATCAAACAAGAACAGATTCTGAATTTGACTTGAGACCCTTAAATTGTTCCCAAAGGTTGCATATATAATTAAAAAAGTGTAGTTTCCTTGTATAAGTAAGTATCGTGCACATCTCTTTGCAAAGGTTTTGCGCACTTAATTTTGGAAATCACTTAGCAAAAAATAAGATAGACTATCTTACCTAAAATATCCAAGAATACCTAATCTGTACTGAATTGTTACAACCACCACATTGTCAAAGGCCGCTAATGCTGAACCATCATATGTTGAAGCTGCTCCAAAAACTAATCCACCTCCATGGATCCATACAAAGACCTGGAAAGAAAAAAACATAAACTAACAACCCAGTACAGATGAGAGGTCCCTGTGATACAAACTAAATATAAAACAAAACAGAATATTTTGTGCTATTTCACTCACAACTCTTTCAGATTGCATTTCACAAATGGTAGAATTCTTTTGAATATGAGATCTGCAATCTTATAAAATGGCATTCATTTTATTAAACATTTGCATTATGCCTATGCCCACTGACTTTTCAGAGATTTTTTTAGAGGAAATCAAACATTACTTATTGAAAATGTCAATCAGATTTTATCTGTAAAATAGGATTTTGTACACTTTCCAAATCTCAGCAAATATTTACTGGACCTAAGCATACAACTTGATTAAAGCTGGAAAACTGCACCTGGAAGTCTGCATATAACACAGGTTGTAGGTTTGCTGTAAAGTTATTTTAATCCTTGAGAAACTTTTAGAAGTTTTAGGCTTAACTTGTTCCATGAAGTCACAAAAGCAATCAAGTTTGTCAGAGATTTTATAAAGATTTTGCTTACAGGCAGTTTCTCCTGTTTTTCTGTAGAAGTGGGTGTATACACATTTAGGTATAAGCAGTCTTCAGACAGTTGGAGAGGAATCTTTTCTTTTCTATTAGTAATAAGATCTGAAAAATACTGTCCTTGTTCTCTATCCTGTAGACATCTGAATAAATAAGAAAAATAAGCAATAAAAATAATTAAAACCTCCAAGTTTCTTCCTCTATAAACTACAAACCAGTAGTCCATCCTGAGTACATTTCCAGATGTTGGCAACAGAAAAAAAATATATAAAAAATGAAAAAATATTATATTTTCTTCCTTTGAATGCCAGTCAGACATGTTGTTAATGAGATCAGTAGAAAGGAGCCACAGTATAGAGTAGAACAGTGACATGAAGATATAATTTTGCGTGTTTCAACATATTACAGAAATCTACCTGCAAATGGATATGGCCATAAGATAATTCAGTGAAAATATAAATGAATTATTTTGCACCTTATATAACTTTTTATATTGTACATGTAGGTTTTAGGCTTGAGGTGCTAATCAATGGCAGTAATTCGAGTAAGATGCTTACAGTATAGACTAGAACTGGTCTGTGTTTCCTATGTATCCTACTGAGCATGTGACTCACTGAACACTTTATTCTTCCACACTTTATTCCAACATTTCTTAGTTCCTTTTTGTTTCTGCTCCAAATTTACAAGGTTCATAAACATTACTAAGTAATGGCTGAATGTCCCCCAAAGCACATTATTGATCAAGTGCTTGCCCTTCCTAGTTTATTGCTGACACCTATTAGACAGCACTTTTCTTAAAAAAAAGAGCACCTTATGATGATATCTTTAAAAATGTATGCATTGTAAAACAATTGCAAGTGGTAATGAGATGGCACCATAGAATTTATCATTGTCACTTTTGAATGCCCTGTATATTGGTGTCCTGCAGCTGCATATAATATAAAATCATTAAAAAGGTCAGTAGTTCTGTCATTATCTTACACTGGTGGGTAGAAAGTGGCATCTCTGACACCTTTCCATGGCTCAGGTGGCTGGGGTTCGGAAAACCTCAAGGGTCCAACAGGAGGCTTAGCAAAGGGAAGTCCCAAAAAGACATTGACACTCCTCTCAGCGGCGTGTACTCTGATTTGGTTTCCTCGGACTCTCCCATATTTGGTCACCACTTCTGGTTGCTCTGTGTTTTGTCCTGGGGGATGTGTGTACAAAATCATGAGTGGTCCATTTGTAAGCAACTGACGCATTTCTAAGAGCCTTAGCTACTCAAATATGCATCTTTTGTTTGCTTAAGCAATTCCTTTTCATACATAAGGCTTCAACAAATACTCAAATCAGTATAACCAACATTATTTCAGCCTTCATTCTGATTGTTTTTGTATGTATAACCTCTCATATGTATATCAGCTATTTTTTATATCTTATTAGCCACACACATTAATAACTGCATATAGATCTTAATCCTTTTGACCTAAGTCATTATTCAAAACTCCAATACATTGCTCTCATTAAGAAAAGGCACTTCTTTCTTAAGAAAAAGATCTGCGAATACACAAAATAATTTGGGAATCTTCATAGTACAGCCAAAAAAACCCTTCCAATATTCCTGAAAATAGTACAGCATACATAAATAATGTTAACGTTTAGGTAAGATTCATTTTAAAATAAGTATGAAAGTTCTCAATACCAAATTAAAAATGTGGCATGTCGGTCTTTGCCTCAGCAGAGAGGATTTGGGGGTAGGAATTTGATTTCATTATTTGTGAAAAAGGCAAATTAAGGCAAATGTCTGAAAACAGATCACTAAAAAGAAATGAAAAACTATCTGCTATCCAGACTTAGTTTCTGTACAGCAATGTCGGGTGTCCAGGTCTTCCAACAAGGCTGGAATTCCCTAAAGTGAGCAGGTTGTGCACATGTTCTGTCTCCTTACAGAAGGCAACAGTGAAAAACATTTTTGACGCTTACCAGTAGCTACAAGAGCTGTGACCCCGGCGGTGAGAATCAAGGACAGCAGCAGTGTGTTCTTCCCAGTCGCCATTTTGCAAGCTAGTCACACATTCACCCCCCCAGTTTGTTGCCTTATATACTCAGTGAAGTATGAATGTTATGCAAGGCAAACACTGATTACAAAAAGCAATACCCAAGCTGTGAACCAGCACTAGCTGTGAGCAGCCAGAACAACTGTCCAAGATTGTAAGCCACTCCTCCCAGGCAAGTGCAAGGCAGCCCTCCCTGCCTTGCAGCATGGCCCCCTGAGTCTAATGCTGGCTCTCTATGGCTCCTTCTAAATCTTATTCACACAACCTCAGGCATCAGCTATTTGCTTTTAAATGCTCTGAAAAGAGTCTTCCATAACACCTGGGGATTCTTCCTGCTGCTGTAACACAATCATCTTTGACAATTAAGTTAGCAACAATTAAGTTGCTCCCACTACACAGTGGAGACTATGGAATAAAACTACTCTATTATTTAATTACATTTATTTCCTTCATTTCAGTATTAACATCTTAATGTAAACATCACATAATATAGCCATAAAGAGCAAAATTCAAAATGCTAATCTTGAAAAAAATTGTCTTTACTGAAGTAAAGTTGAATGATTTTTCATGTCACAAAAGAAGGCTATTTTGTGACAATAGCAGTATCAGAAAAATCTTAGCTTTTCCTGCAGGGTGGATACTCCACCTGTCACTCAGTCTGATCAGTCCAAGAATGCTTGTTTGGTATCTAATACAAAACAAAGAGGTCTGCTACGCTGATATGTTCTGAAGAGAGGCTTTCTCATATTTTTTAAGTTTGGGAGCAATATTCAAAGATTTGGGTGGTAAGCACATGTTTAAATCCCTCCGAAAAATCAGCAGGACTTCTGTGTGGACTCACATCTATCACCAGGGTGTGAGATGAAAAATAAGGAACAGATAGCTGAATAGAAAAGATTATCCACCTCTGTAACTAGGCAGTCATGTTTATTCTGTGTTTCCCTTTGTAAGCTTTGGCCTCTGCCTATGTTTTTGGCAAGGCTCAGTAGCTCTTGCCCCACAAAGTCTCTGTGTCTTGTAATTTTATATCATGAGAATTCTCAGTTGTCAGAGACAGCATTTCCATGGATTATTTTAGTGTCTGCACATTAGTTTTCAGCTATGTATGTCCTAAAGACCCACAGTCATGAAATTAGTTCAGCACATATTTTAAGCACGTAATAGCTGTGTGTGCTATGTATATACTCATGTACTCTGAAGAGATCCTTTACTCCTGACTTTTCCAAGTATGCCTGCACAGGCATGACTTGCAGCTCATGTAAGTAAATCCAAGCTAGCTTTAAACTAGACTGCTCAGGGAGTAAACCGGTAGCAAGTAGCTTCACATATATATGTTAAGCACATACTGAATATGTAAGTACTCATATTTACTCTGCTTATGCGAAGACTTTTGCCCTCTGTACTGAGCTCTGTGCTGCAGCAGCTACACTGTTAACAATGCCAATGCTAGCCAGCTTCTAAAAAAAACACTGTGGACAATAATTTGGTTGCAGAATTTTTAATTGGTGTGTAGAGGGTCTGTTTTTTCTTGTATTGTTTCTGAAGAGTGAAATTTATGACATTAATAAACATCAGGAAAACGGGGCTGGGATTAGTCTGTGCTTTTATGAATGTAAAGTCTACACTATACTGACAGATGTACCTACTATCAAATGCAATGAATGGAAAGAGGTGCCTGGAGTACAAGTAATGGTGTTTTAGCTCATGCAAACTTGTATCTTTATGCGACAAAGGTTTGCTGGAAGGAAAGTGTGGGAGTACTGTGTAGTAGCAATCTCTGCACTCCTGTTTGCCTGTAGGAACTTGATAACAGTGAAAAATGGGGAAAAGGAAGGAGGTTTCTGATTACTGGTTTCACTTGTACCGAACCTGACAAAACAAGGTTCCTTCTTCAGTAATGGATCAGGCTAAACAGATGCAGCATCTAAAGATTATTCCCTGGACATGTTGACACAGTATCTAGTCAACAGTGGAGGACTTGGCAGAAACACTGCATACGAAGTTATTCATTATAAGCTGCTCTTTGACTTCAAAATAATGACCAGAAGAACAAAAAACATGAAAACAAAATGCCTGTATGTACGGTCAAGTCATCTCCTAGGCACCCAACTTATAGCTGTTCTTCAGACTCCAGTAGAAAAGCATAGGAGGAACTGAACTGAGGTTACACTCTCAAACAGTGAGCTAATGGTGTTGCTTCCTGAAAAAAAGGCTGTTACTCCACCATTTCATGATTATTCTGCTGAGTCATTTTCCTTCCTCCAAAGCACTCCTGGAAGCTGGAAATCTTAAATGAGGGCCTTGGAAACTTGAAAACAATGGAAACTGGTTGAAGATGCATATGTAGAATTACCTTGTGCCAATTACTGTCAATGCTTAAAATTTTGGTATGGTATTGTCTGTCAGCAACAGAACGGGGAGAATGTATTCTTTTTTTGCTTGTGAAAGGCTGGACAGGACAATACATAGATGTTGCTAGTTTATGACCAAGATGGGGCGGTGGGCATATATATATATTCATATACCCTTAGCAGTTTACATAGATCTGGTTGAATACTGTTGCAAATCCTCTCACCATCTCCATTTACCTTGCACTGTTCTGGTTCTTGTGAAAACTGTTTCTATACTAGATGCAGCTACAAGAATCCCTGCTTGTAACGCAACTTCCATCCTGGTGGGCATGCGTGAGTCTGAACTCATTTGTGACTCTCAGACTACAGCAATCCTTTACTACAAAGCCAAATGCTATGTTGTCTGCCTGTTGCCCTTTCCTCTTGCTAAAACTAACCTTATTTATTTCTGTAAACAATTTATTTTCTATCTGCTGATCTTTACTGGTTTTCCAAACTCTGCTTTCCAATTTGCTTTCCCTTTACTTCCCCCTTTGTTTACTACTCTATTTTCCAAGCACCACTCTTCGGTCTTTGTTCTACCCCTTTCTTCCCTTGGAAATACCCATCTTGCAAAATGTATCAGCGTTATCCCATCCACAGTCCCAGAGATGTACAACTTGGAGGCCAAAGGAAGCAGCTGTCCTGAAAATATTACCAGAGGAAATTAGTTTCTGCAAAGTCTGCCAATCTCATTTACATAAGATACTAAATAAACAGGATTTTGTTTCCTTACTGCTTTGCCTGCAGATCCTTTGCATGGATCTGTATGTGGCAGTCCTTACCCTCATGACATACACTAACCTTGTGGAACCTGGAGACAGTGCTACATACCTGACAAGGAAAATCTTGAATCCTGCTCGGCATTTCATTTGAAGAGAGAAGATTTTGCAGTTTACTCTCAATCTGTCAACAATGCGCAAGTCAGGGACCAAGCCAAAGTAATTTTGCCATGAGACAAGATTTGCCTCTATACATTAATGTACTACTACTTTTCTTGATTTCAAGAGCTGAAAAAGTAAAGACAAGTATCACAGTCATGGGCCTATGTCACAGTTATGTACGGTAGAAATGTTTAGAAATATGCATTTAAAGTGGACCTGAGTTGGTCCTTTACTCAGCCTCTGGTGAAGACTGAGTCAATAAACTAAGGCTGAGGTTGGCCTTGCACAAGAAAACTCACAGAGCAACAACAAACTCCCACTCTTCACTCTTACCTTCACTCTTGCTTCTATACTTGATGATATCAGGAGCATCACGCTTGTTCTCAACTTTTCTTCTCAAGCGTGTCAAGGCTAAAGGCAGCAGTCATCTGTAATATGTTCAGACTAGATATCAAGGGAAAATCTGATAATACGCATTACTAAGCTGAATTTTGAATGTATTTCAATGTACCTGTATTACATCCTGCAGAGAGGAAATGGCTAAACAGAATGGCAACCTCAGCTTCTACGGGAAGAGACATGTGACAGTACATTTGGCACAGTGTCCACTTCTAAGACAATTCTGCATGTCACAGTTCTTACTCAGAATAATCCCACTGGCTCTCTCTCTATGGGAGAGCTAAAAGAGGCAGTTATTGAACGTGCAGTTGGAAATGATGTTGTATTAGAAAAATCACACAGCCATTTATCAAGCATCAAACACACCATGTGAAAGAAATCAATCAAAGCAAGGGATAACAGAGAATTTCTGCTTCTAAATCAATGAGTGTTCAGGCAAACCCAGTTCAACTGAAGTGTATAAAACTCAGTGCTAGAGTTTATAAAACTTAGTATTTGGACAACTTTAGTGCTCTGACTCCGGGCATGTGATGATCTCACACCAGGATGTATCTGGGGCAGCACAGAGTATCAGAGCAGTTGCTGCTAAGCAGATAGGAATAAAATCTTTTGACGTGATCCAGTGTGACTTACTTTTAGCACTGCGCCTGTGCATAAGAAGTCAGTTCCACTGCACTTCCCCACACATAACACATATTCTCTGCCTATATACGTACAACATTGCCTATTTTTCTCTTTTTGTTGGATATAGCCATGGAACTGCATGTGCAATGAAAATCTGCCAGACTATTTTGCTATTTTGAGATTATGTTCTCCTCACAAAATGTTAGCTAAAACAAAGAACAAGGAACAGATCCCACTTTACCGAAACAGCAGTTGTGTTAAGTCTAACCCTACCTTTCCGGTTCTGACTGGCAACAGAATTTGTGCAGAAAGGTGTAGGAAGCTCCACCTTATTTCCTAGGACAAAATCATTCAGAAAGAAGGAATGGCCAGTTACTTGCTGCAGGACATGATTAGCTGGGAACGACCTTAGTAAATTGTTCCAGAGATAAAGAGGGGAGATTAAAGAAGGACAAAAAAAAAAAAAAGAAAAAAAAAAAGAAAAAAAAAAAAGAGGAGGAACAGATGTGCAGTGCCCTGTAGGATCTATGAAGCTGCATAATGCTGTAGGTGCAAGGTAGCAGTAGGGTCAGGAATATGGTGGGAATAGCCTAGGGGCCAGACAGAAAGCAAACAGGACATAGCAAAGAAGTTCTTCACAACATGGAAATAATGCATTCAAGACTTGTTCTTGGCCATCCAAGTGCATATCAGCTGAAAAGGATGTCTGAATAATTCTGGTAAATGACTCCCTCTCCAGTGTTAGTAATGAAAGCCTGTGACCCAATGCAAACAGAAAACCTGGAACTGATTGATGGCATGGAGAGGTCTCCCCCAATAAAATAAGCACCATGGAAAAGATAGAAAGTGTGGAATGAATGTTACTACAGCTGTTGTAAAGTTAAAAAGAAAAAGAAAAAAACACTGTGGGTACTAGAGACTGCTTCCCTCTTTTCTAACGGTTGAGAGAAATCTGAATTTCAGCACTAAACTACTCTTACAGATTAAGTATCTGAACAGTCAGAAACATACTGGGCACTGACAGTTGTCACCACTGTAAAACTGACTTACGAAACAGAATATTTTTTACTTTCAATTCCTTTCCCAAAGTGCATTTCTGTAAGTGAATCAGACCAGAGCTTTCATACCATCACTAATATACTTGAACACCTGACATCAGAAAGACTGTTTTACTTGCAAATCAGGTCTTTATTGATTTCATTATATTAAAACAATGTTGATGCTACATTCTGTCTTCAGTCATGGGAAAGAGATATAAAACCTGAGCAGAAGAGAAATTTGGTAACTATCTTTAATAAAGGAGAGTTCTGTTGTGGACATGAACCCAGGAAAAAGTAAAGGATCACAAAATAGAAAGAGATCAATTGAAATCATTATAGTGAATATCTGTAAATGTGACAACCGGAAAGAAAAAGTGAAAGGAAGAAAAACATAATTTTATCCTCAAAAATATTTTAAGTAATTTCTTTTGCTATCATAATGATATGTCTATTATGTATATGTTTAGACTGTAAATTATAACTCTGAATTAACTTTCTTGTTTTCTGTTCTTTCATTATTTATCACTTCAAATATGACCCTTCTCCAGAAGTCCACCTTCTTTTCTTTCAATTTCCTGGCTTTCTTTTGTTTTAGATTTATCTCTAAGTATTCTTCATTTAGGTTGTAAGATGGCCATTCAACCAAACCTTCCCCATTTGGATTTCTGGAAACAAGAAGAAAGAAAGAGGGAATGCCCGTTTCAATCTGCAGCGAAACTCAATCACAGCAGTTAAGAATGAATGAACAAAGCAGCCAACTCACTATGGAGACAGCACAAACGAGCTAAAACACTTTTCTAGTAATGTGTGTCATGAGTCTCACGATTCTCACCCATTTCCAGCAAAGTTAGCCCAGTACTTCATCAGAGTTCTACTAAGGTTCTTTTCTTCCTTTGTGATTTCATCTGAAAGACAAAATACAAATTATTATTGGTGGCAGAAATCAAAACATTTCTGCTACAGAAGTAGCATTTCCACTCTGTGGATACATTAATCTTCACACAACCTATCTGTCACAACAGAAAGATCTCAGCTGAAATAAGTTAGTAACAATTCTAGTTACAGAGTGTTACCTTATTATTTATACATACACCTCAATATATCAAGAAAAATATTTGCTATTTTAATGTTCTCAAAGTCTAAGAGAACAGAAAAAAAAAAAGTATAGTACTCTCTAGTATATGATAAAAATCAAAAGGTACAGATTAATGAATGACTTTACAAGATAGTTGGACCACTCCAAAGTTCACTGGAGTAAAGAGTTTCATTTGTGTGGGCTTTGAAACAGATTGCAAAATACTGTGATAACCAGAAAAATGAAAGCAGAGAAAAATGACAAATTCAACCTAAAGTAAGTAAAATTTCTGTGTTTCTTCATCTAAATAAGAACTGCACCAAATTTATTTCTTGGGAAAGGAAATACTTTATTCTGAGTATTTACACTTTAGGCATCTGCAATTAAAGTGGAAGTGCTGGATTCATAATATTCCCAAGGATGCGGTTTCTTTTATCTACCTGTTCAATGATTGGGACATTCACTTGGACTGTTGCAAGGTGGAGTTCTGCGTGAAGGAACCGAACGCCACACTTACGAAATCCTAAGTGAATATCCAAACAGCCAAGGCGAAGGCAATTTTAGAAGTACATCCTTAATCCTTCCTCACTTGACCAGTTCCATTTTAAATAAAACGCTTAAATATTAATCGAGCCATGGGAGAAAACAGTCTTTAACCTAACTATTAGATCTTCATACAGAAGATGAAACACTGGAATTCTGTCCTTTTTCTAATTAACACAAGCTGCAACACTATCAGCAAAACAGACAGGGTCCCCCATTCCCTGGAGCCTGATGCCCAGGGGGATTTCATGAAAAGGATGATACATTAGCTTAAATTCCTCAGGCCAAGGAGAAAGCCTCGATTTCCTGCTTCCTGAGTACTCTACTAATCCCCTGCCAGTTTAATTGATCTTTCACTCAATTTATTTTTCAGACAAAACTATTCAGCAAATTCACAAACAGTGTTGGAATAATGAAAGTGATCTTTTCTAGCAAATTTTCTATTTGTGAAAATTGTTTACAACATGTGAAACTTATTGTGCTTCAGAAACAGCAAACCGCACATGGTAAAGAATAGCGAAGACAGTAAATTAATGTTAAATAAATACAGACAGGAGAAAGGGTTATAATTTGGTCTCACTTCTAATATATGTACTTTTGGCTCATTAAAATGAAACTAGTACTGCTGAATACAATACTGTCAGTATTATCAGAGTAACTGATAAATGAACACCGAAGATTCCATTCCTTACCACACAGGCATATGTCACCTGCCAGATATGGTCCTCCAAAGACAAAGCTAACTTCATCTCCATGATCAGCTTTCACATACTCTGGTTTAGTATCCCAGTATAAAGCAGGCCAATGCTGATATTCAAAGTAGTAGGTCGGAGCTCTGGACTCTGGAAGACATTACACTGACAGAGTAAGAGCTGTATTTGTTATGTCTGACACCAGCTTCCTAAAATACTGCTCTAAATATGCCCAAAGCTTTATAGATGACAGGGCACATTTATTATGTAACAGCATAGTCAAACATGTGTTTTTACTTTTAATTTGAAATTAAAAACTCACAGTAATAACACAAATCATGAAAGATTCACCCCAGGAAGACTTTATAGGAAACAAAATAAAATCCAATTATCTTCCAATTCCGGGTGTTTTGGCATTGTTGGTCTACATTTAATATGAGAAGATCTTCAGCCTACAGAACTGCCAAACTCCCAAGTACCAGTGGGTCAAAGGACAAATTCCAAGTTACTTTAACATGTTTTAATTTTTAAGCCTGTATACTTCATTTATCTACATTATCGTGCTGCACACTGGATATAGTCCAAGTATTGGCACAAGCGCAAGACACTAGTACAAAAGTAAAGGAGTGTATACACTTGCCTGACACAGTCCTGCAGATCTAATCACTTTTCACCTTAAGTTCCCACTTGGAATTTCAAGAAGGGCTGCCTACACATGGCAGGATTTTTTTCTAAACCATTTGATCCAGCATGTAGTATGAGGTTTGAAGGTCCTATTTTGAGATTTGTTTAAAAGCTGGTGTTCATTAGCTCACCCCTGTGATAATTCAATGTTTTAATAGTAAAACAATTGCTGCATCGCCCAGCAAGTCTAAAAATCGGTCCCATAGCTCAGCGGGATCATCTGTGTCTCCTAGACACCCATCCATTATCACAGACAGAAGCTCTGATGATACACCCTATGAGAAAAAGGGAAAAGAAGAAACAAACAGAAAAATTAGCATTCTTTGAATTAGTAGCTAAAAACGTCACCTTTGAAACTTCAGAGATTCTGCAATAGCACAAAGCTACAGAGTAGCGCCCATGTTGATGGGAAATCACGATGGCACACAAAACCTGTTCATATATTTTGTGGGGGGAAAAAAAAACCAGCTCAAATTTACATGAGATTTATATGGGTTAAAACTCTACAGGAACCAATGAAGTTCCAGCAGCTTCTCCCGACAATGACTTTGGCATCTATTTTCTCAGGGAGAGGGAGACCGGAATAATGAAAGTAGAAGTTCCGAGTCCTTGAAAGATTTGTGGACTACGAGAATACAGGGCAAGACTAATGGAATCCCCAAACTCATCCTCTTGCTGTTGGAACTTACTGAAGAAAAAAAAAAAAAAAAAAAAAAAAGTACATTTCAGAAATGCAAAGTATTTCAATAACTATTTGAAAAAGCCACATTAAACATAATGAAAAATACCACCTTGAAACCCATCAGCCAAGAGATTAGCTATTAGATACCATCCTATTTGGGGCACAATTACAGTAATTCTACATATAAATGTGTAATATGAAAATCTTGGTTCAGAGGTCTAGAAAGAAAAGATTATTTCCCAAAATCTAGACTTCATGCAATCCTATTTCTGTGTAACTCCATACACTCACTGTAGTTCTGTCAGCTTTGCTGGGACTGTCCCCAAAGCATATCGCAACTTTGAGGCATAGTAGCACTATGACTCAAGCAGGAAATTAGAGAGTATCAAATTTTGCAAATTTGATATACTCTTTAAAAAGATTTCACATCTGAAATGAAATTATACCAACAGTTCTTACCATCACTGGACGCAGAATCTCTAAAGTTGATGAGATTAATTTTTTATTTCCTACTTCCTTCAAAACTGGTATTGTTGACGTCTGCACAGAAAACAAGAATGTTATTAGGCCCATGCAACTTCTCCACTATTTTTAATATTGGAACTACTTTATTCCACTTCGTTCTTCTCACTACTAGTATTTATTTGTGAAGCATCATGCCCTATGCAGAAATGTAGTACAACACAGCAGCTATACCAAAGAACCTGTTTACTCCAGTGAATGTTTACTTAGTGAAGGCTTTCTACATAAATCACTCATGCTAAGTGATTTATCCTTAAAACAATGTATATTTCTAAGAAACTTAAGAGACTGCAAAGCACTAGGGCATAACTGAGGTGAAGAGCTTCAGTAAAAGCCTTATTTTCCTTCTCCGTTTTGGAGTTATCTATGGAAATCCCACGGGAAAGGGAAGAGTCTTGCACTAAGAATGGGTAGTACACACACATTTTCCACATAATCTGTCCCCATCTGAGATCTTCAAATAATATATCTTTTTGCATCATACCAAGGAACATGGGGAAATGATAGATCCAGCAGTCAAAGTTCATAATAATATAAGTAGCAAGCTACTTAAGATGATCAATGTAGCATTTAAGTGTTCCAATATCAATCCTGAATACTGCGTGTGTAACATCTGTTTGTTTTGTGGGGATGGATTGTTTTTGTTTTCCTTTGAGTAATAAGCTCTTGACTGTTGTGCTGCTCATCCCCTCACTGCTCAGATGAGAAATTAAAATTTTAGGAAGCGAAAATACTGTATAAAATTGATGTTCCAGGGACATCCATGTAGTTCGACCTGCAGGATGGAGCCTGTCTCACTGTTTTCTGAGCAATGGAAAATTGTTCTGGGCCATTATAGACTTGTAATGCAAGTAAAGTTTATCTTGTATACATTTCTACCAATGCAAAGCCTTTTGGCCATTCTTAAAATATGTCCTACCAGCGAATACCTCATTTATTCTTCTCAGAGATGCCTGAATCAGTTAATGCACACATTCAAAAAAGTGAAGAATAGCCATTAAACTACAGATCGAATATTCCAGCCAAATTCATTGTTGGTGACTCCTATCATAAATGGGACTGCATTAAACTCTTTTCCAGCCACTATCTCCTCAGGCGACTTACGAAGAAACACTCCATCCAAAGCTAAGGGTAGAAACCGCATTATCTGAAAGATGAAAAAAAAAAAAAAAGATCAAATTGTTAATAATATTTTTCTTTTCTTTCAAATCATGTAATAGAATGTCTATGTTAAATGGTCTAAGTATGAAAAATGGCTCTAAGAAATCAGGGTATATAAAAATCTACAACTACTGTAATAGTTTTGCACAAGACTATCAAATAATAGCCTGGTTGAGGCATGTAATGGAGTAATTTAATGGTTTCCTGAGTCTGTGCCGCTTCTAACTGACATTAAAGCATATGTACACTTGAGTCTTGCTCAAAACTTTGCACACACTGTCACACTTCGTTGAAAATTCTAAATCAACTTTGGAACAGGTCAGCTAGGAACTCTGGTCAGAGGCTGAGCTGAAGTTTTGCAAGTATGTGATTAAAAAGTCTGTAATTCAGTAAATTTTCACCTACTGTACTGTTAAAGACTGTATCTTTTGCTTCCGGGTTCCTTCAGCAATTTATTACTGAGAGTGAAGCGTCTGCCTCACACTTAAATATAATTGGATTTTCTGAAGATTATTAACAAAGATATGAACTGTCAGCTATGAGGTAGTCTTGAAGGAAATTATATACAGAAAATTATTTTAAACAGTATTGTTAACAGTTTTATATAAGGGCTGATTTAGGTTAACTTGATAGGTCTTCAGGTATTTTATTTTACTATAAATACTATAGTTAGACCATGAAGTCAAATCATCCTTGTGTACTGTTCCTTCTTGCTATCCCGCCATTCACTTTCCTGTAACAAACCTTGCTGTAGAAATAACACAAGGTTGTAAAATAAATCGAGTAAGGCAAGAAATTCAGAGAATCAACTTATGCGAGACTCACATTATTAGGTTGCTGTTTCAGGAAAAGAAATGAAAAGGTACTTACAGAGAGGAATTTAAATTTCAAAGCTTTTCTTTTTAAAATTTATTGATTTCAAATAAAGATCTTCCATAAAAGCCCGTGGCTGAATAAAAAATGAAAGCCTCTTCTGGATTCTAGTTAAGCATTCATAGTAATTTCCAAAATAAATTCCATAGTTATTGCCCAAGTGACAGTGTGCACAGAAATGGACATATGCCTAGATGGGCATGCATGTATTTGAAAATACTCAAATCCTCCCACAAACATTATAACCACATAACTGAACAACCTATTCCTAACACCAAAAGAGCATGGTAAGACTGCAAATAAATAGAGTATTTCAATGAAACACCTACAGTGATAGTCTATATATCTGTACATATGCCTTGAGAATTAATTCTTATTAGCTTTACTGTCTATTATGCAGTAAGATTTTCCTCTTTTCTCTTTTAACCAAAGTATCAGATAAAAGAAATATCCTATTTTAGATTATATAGACTTTAAAATGCAAAAATAAGCCTACCTTAAGATCTGCTGAAAGAAGTAAATCTTTATCAGGAGAAAATAAAATTCCACTCTCTGATATTGCCATAAGAAATAGACCCTTAGACAAAGGAGATAAAACCTGCCAAAAAGGAAGGAACAGAACATATTTATTGTACTTTAAGGTCCTTATCTCATTACTTCATATCCAACTAGACTGCTGGATTCAGTGGGGAAACACACATCTTTATGTGCTTACAGGAGAAGTGTCCAGACTTGGCACAACATACCATTACTTTTAAAAATTAGATTAAGCATTAAGTATTACATTAATTGAGTCGCTTTTTAAGATTTTACATACTTCACTTTTTAGTATATTTATTCCATGCCTACATGCGCAGAAACACAGCAAGATCCTGCTGACACACCAAAGAGCGCAACAGATCCTGGATCTCCACCAAAACGTTGAATATTTTCTTGGATCCATTGAAGAGCTGCTACTTGATCCAAAAATGCCCAGTTCTCACGAGCACATTCATCACCAGTACTGAAAATAAAGCAATATAAGCCAAATTTTCAGGAAGACCATTAGTTCTGTTTGTTTGTCCATACACAGATGGATTCCTAGCCTTATATTATATGAATTTTTGTTTTATACACCAGTGAACGAAGGAGATGGCAAGAAGGAACACCCTCCATAGAACCAAACAAGCCCAATGATTTAATAGCAGGTTGTAATCAAATGACAATGCAAATAAGTAGGTTTTTAGGACCTGACTCTCAATGTCCTCATGTCCCAGTGCTAGGGAACTATATAGATTTAAATCACTGCACCAGTGTGAAGCTGGTGAGAAGTTCAGTTGATTTAAAAAACAAAACTATCTGTGTTTTAAACAAGGTATGAAATACTTAGCAAGAAGTGAAGTACGTCACCTTATCTGAAGAATCCAAGAAGTCCAAGTCTGTACTGAATTATTACTACCACAATATTCTCATAGGCTGTGAAGTACGGAACCATCATACCTAGAAGCACCACCAAATATAAATTGCCAGCATGGATTCACGTCATTACCTTGAAGAAAAGAAGGTGAGACTTACTTTTATATATCACTTTGTGGATTTCATTTGAAAATGAAAGAGAATTAGGAACTCCAAATCACTGAAATTCAAAGGGAGCTGCATTTTAAGCCAGTGGACTTACATTCCTTACATTCCTCTGTTTTAGAATTAGCAGTGCAGACAAATACATGGATTTGTATGCAAATATATGCATAATACGGTGCAAAGAGATATGGACATAAGACATGTGGTCTGCAATGTCCCTAATATTTGAAGATTCTTAAGTCTTTTTGGAGCAATAGTGTTTACGTTGTGTTCGCTGCAGGATTAAAAAGGTTATCTTAAAACCTTCCATAACCTTTCACCACATTTGCTTTGCCAGGAGTCGGTACGATTTCAATGAGTTTGATTGTTAGTTTTTTGTTACCTTTGTAGTGTTTAAACTTCCCATTGCTCTTTTGTTCTTCAGAATTGTTTTTACAGTAGAGGTGTTAAGTCTCAGCTCCAATTTCTCCTGCAGAATTTCAAATGAAACACCATCAAATGCTAAAACGTGATGTACCTTCTGACTTCTACATAAGAGAACTTACTAAGGTTTTGGCACACTATTACTATGAAATGTAAATTTCTTAAATTCAAAGAACAGCAGAGCAAATAGTCTTTTGTGACTTTACATTCAACATCTCTCTATAATTTTAAAGTTTTAAGGAAGAGACAGAAATTGGAATCTGCTTTTTCTAAAAGGTGAACCCAGCCAACATCGCCTCCATTACAGGAAAAATCAGCTCAGACTTACCTTTTGTGTCTCCTAAACACACAGAAAAATGATGCTTGCCAACAAAACTTATTCAAAGTAATACACACTAACTTAAAGACCAATTTAAGATAACAAAGGAATGGATTAAGAAGTAACCTTTAATGCCAATGCAATCTATATATTAACTGAATATAATACAAAATCAAGATGAAAATAGAGATAAATAGGAACTTTGCTCACAGGCAGTTTGCCTGCCTTATTTGAATCAGCAGGTGTGCAAACATTTCATTAATCTTCAGCAATTTTCAAAACAGGACTCTGAATTTTTAAGATACTTCTCAGTGTTTGTTGCCAGTCCATATTTTGTATACACCTTAGTGATAAAATGAAAGTCAGTATCAAAGAAAATTACATTAAAATATGAATTTTACCTGATGATTTCTCAGAATCGCATTTCTAAAGTTTAGTAAATTTCTAAAGTGATCTAAAAATAGCTGTTTTAACTTCCTGTTGTTTCATAATACTGAATTATTTTGAAAAAAAACCCCTGTCACTAAAGAACTTAAAACAAAGAAAGAACTTTCTGAATGAAAAAGTCTCTTTACCTATATCCACTGACAATACAATTACAGGAATCTGTCCTTACACTGGTACACTCAAGTCTTTATTCATAACCTAGCTCACAGACACTAAAGACTATGTAAAACACCCACAGGAAATTAGATCAACTCATCTTTAATCTGCCCAAACACCTTTTTTAGACCCACAAATGATATCCAAACTATTGCATTATTTCTGAAGAGATATCAAAAGCAACTGAAACATAAAGGGATTGTTATGCAAGAGGCTATCACCTTGCACTTAAAGTGTTACCTAATGTTACAGAGAAAAACACTGTTTTTCTTTCTAGTCTCTCTTAACCTTTCATTGAGCCTGAGAAGCCATGAACTGGAAGAAAATGTCACCTGTCCCCTCATTCCTTATGCCATCAAATGAACTATTTGACCTTACTTTCAAGGCAACTGCAAAGACTATCCTTTATGTATAATCTTTCATTCACTACTGAGAGACCGATGTTGCTTCCAAAACCGTGATGCTAGCTTACAAACGTGTACTATTTATCCCATTCCTTATAGGATTTGTCATGTGTTTGGAACACTGGCTGTGGTGGTAACACTGCTGACCCAAATTTGTAAAGTCACTATAATTAATTATTAAATATCTCATTTGTCATATTTTCTCCAAAAAGCCTTGACACTGACTACTCAGTCAGTATGGAGACCACCAACTGCTGTTCTGAATGATACTGTGTATCTTTCTGTACTCTACACACCCTATTTATCTGTTATCCCATGTTACACTGTTAAGCACTTGGAGGCAAGGGCCAATCTCATTCATATACTACTTCACACAATCAAATCTATAACTAGGACCTGAAAGGACCACAGTAGTGAAAATATCAATATCATCCATGAATAATTAAACTTATTTATTACACCGCATTAAAAAACCATGAAAATTACTAACAGATTTTTTTTAATTTTTGATCATTACTGAATTATTTTTTAGAGGATGAAATAACTGAATTCATAGGACAAATGGTAGAAGGATTTTAGGACTCCTTCAGTCACTTACACATTTTAATACAACCTCAGTAAAGCAAGCATGTATTGATTTTGCAATTCAGCAAGCAGAACACAGAGCTACTAAAAAGAATTCTCTTACACTTGAAGGTAGGAAATGGAGTCTGTCCAACCACTCCATGGTTCAGGTGGTGGCATTGAAGGAAATCTCAATAATCCAGCTGGTGGTTTTGCAGCAGGCATCCCAAGATGACATTCACAGGCTTATTTGTTCCTTTTATGTTGTTCTGTCCTTCTTGAAATTGTATATTTTGGTAGTCACTTCTGGATTTGAGCTTTCATGCCCTACACAACAAATTACAAAAAATACACTGTTTTTTTCTTTTTTAATCAAAGAGTGGCTCAGGTGATCTCTGGATATACTTATATTAGAAATAAACTGCACATATAGGTCAAGAAAAACAGTTTCAGTTCTTTTTTGTACTTGTTAGTTCATCTTCATTCACCTCTAAAGGATGGAAGCAGGTATTTTGAAAAGTCCCTTTGACTTAACTGGTTCTATATACAAGGACAGAAATTTGTCTGTGTCGACAAAATCAAATCAAAAGAATCAAGAGTCTAAAAAGCAATGTAAATCACTACAGATATGTTTACAGTTTTATTTGCCCATGTTCATGAACCACGTCGACATTTCTACATTCATGTTCTAGCTTTAGCGTAGAACAGGTCTGTGAACACTTCTGAATCCGTGACTCTCAGCTATTTCCTCTCTGTGCAAAAGTCCAAATCAGAATGTAGATGCAGAGTAGCTGTGAGCTACAGGAGGCAGATAAGAGAAATATTACACTGGGAAATCCACAAGTTCTAATTTCCACATTGTCTAGCTCTTGGTTAATACAGCCCTATTCTGTATTTAACCCTCAGAAAGTTCCTAAAGTGCTTATGAATATATTCTCTCAGTATGCTACTAGTAGGCCAAAGAAGCACCATCAAAATGCATTATCTGTCTGCAAGGAGAATGCAACACACCAAGACTTCCCATAGTGTAACATACACCCTCTTATGATGGGATGAGGAGTTACTCAGCTCTGCAGAAAGTTTACAGAATCCAGTACCAAAACTAGGAGCATGTTAAGCATAATTGGCAGCTCTACAAAACCCCTAAGAATTTCAACCTAGAGCTTTGATAATACCTCAGGTCTATGTCAGGGTTATTTTAAGCAAGGCGAAATACCCGTGAACGTGCCTAACACTGAATCTGTTGTCCCTTATGACCCCCTACTCTCAGAAAAGAGCCATGAGACACTGATAACAGTAAAGTTACAGGATGTAGTTTGTGTTATTACCACAGAAAACATGGGTTCCTGTGGAACTTCTTGGCATAATTCTTGGAGGACTTCTTTGACAGGGAATCCACAGGAAAGAAGGCCAAAATTCTTTTGTAGGACAAGCTTATTGCAGGGTATTTTTTTTCCTAATATTTGAATCCTTCTGTCAAAAAAAGTTGTTGATGCCTCTCTAAATTAATTTATAACTTCTACAGCAACAGGTTAAGTGGGACGATTTGGGCAGCTTCTGCAGTGAAAGACCGCAAGAGCAAAGGCCAAATAATAATTTTATCTGCTACACCATATGAATTCAAAGTTGGCAGAATGAATAAACCTGCTTCATATTCATCACACAAGCAAACATTTCTAAAGCAGTGTACAAATATTATTTCCAATTCCTCCTCACTATAGGGATATTATACCCCAAAATTTCTTCATGTACCAGGAATTCCAGCTGATAAGCTAATTGGTGGAATAAAACTTGGTACACAGACCATAGTGGTAACTGAAAAGATCCTGGTATTCAGTCATGTAATCTGTAAAAGAGACAAGATATGATATGACTTCCAAAAAACTCAGAGCATATTCCAGGCTCTTTTACATAAATGTTTTTCACAGATAGCACAGGACTGTGCACAAAATGAATGCAATCACTTAATTCCCTAGCTCCTAGAACTGCTTTCCAGCTCTGGAGATGTGCTACCAAACACACTGCTGTCCCAGTTTCAGCCCATGCAAAAACACTTGTTTCTGTCTGTGGTGGTGTAGTGCAAAAGGCAGCACACTGCACGCTGCTAGGGCAGCGCCGTTCTCACCAGACTCCATGCAGGCAAAAGCACAACTGCATTTACTGCAATTTCTGTAAAGCAGTGTTAAGCAACCGAACCACAATATGTGAGTTTCTTTTAAACCTCTAAATCTTTTGAGGCAGTACATCTCAATTCCTTTCAAATCCACTTTTATTTCTAATTAACCACCAGGGAAATTACCTCACTCTGCCTGAGGAATATGTTTTCCATATATAAAAAATAAAGTTAAGTAGCTTATGTGTAACTATGACTTGACACAGTAGGTCAGATGTGTCACTAAGCAGAAGGTTCCAACATAAATCTACTCAAAAAACCCTATGCCGATCATTTTTTGTGAAGAGAAACAAATATACAACAAGGATGACTGCATACAAGATGTTTATGCAGGAGTAAAAAAAAGCTTTAACTCCACTATAAAGGGGTCTATAAAGCCAAGATGTAGATCACCATTACAGTCACTTTATCGCATCAGTTTCTTTGTCATGTTTTGTCATGTTTTCTATTATATACAGCTTGACTTTTCAAGTTATCTACACGATAACAGAAGCCATCTTAATCACCATTTTGCATTTAAAATGCTGTTTAATTTACCTATCTTCTCAAGCACTAAGGTCGC
Source organism: Dromaius novaehollandiae (assembly GCF_036370855.1). Lineage (NCBI taxonomy): Eukaryota > Metazoa > Chordata > Aves > Casuariiformes > Dromaiidae > Dromaius > Dromaius novaehollandiae. The sequence continues at coordinate 14,589,962 of NC_088110.1, forward strand.
AGCAAAGGCCCTCAAATAAAAATTTTACAGAGCCACCGACCTGAACGAAGCCATTCCCCCTCCCCCGTTAGCCCTCACGTTTCACGTCAGGCAACAGCGAAACCGCTGCCCGCCGCCTCCCGGCCCGCCAGCACACCCTGGGACGCTCCCGCTGCAAGGCCGCGCAGGAGATGCTGCCGCTGCCTCTCCACAGCTGGAACAACCTGCCACACAATTTCAGTTCACCCTGCCCTCCCGCGACGCGCTTCCCTCCTGCGGAGGCACAAGCGACAACCGCGGAGATAACCCAGCGCCGGTGTTGCCGCGGGGGGAAAGGTAAGGGGGCGGGGTGGGGGTTAACGCTTCAGCATCCCCCCCGCGGCCAACCGCCAACGGCCACCTGCCAACCGCCAATGGTCCCGCGCGCGGTGCGGCGCCGAAGAGCGTCCGGGCTCCTTCCGCCGCCGCGGCGCCGCGCCGGAAGGGCCCCCCGCCTCGCGGCGCCGCGCGAAGAGGTGCCGGGCGGGGCGACCATGGTGGGCCCGGGCCCGGGCGGCGGTGCGGCGCCGCTGGAGAACGCGAACCCCCTCATCTACCGCCGCTCGGGGGAGCGGCCGGTGACGGCGCGGGAGGAGGACGACGAGCTGCCCGACTCCATCGACGACCGCGAGATCTTCGATATCCTGCCGGGGCGGGGGCGGCGCGGGAGGGCCGGGCCGGGGCGGCGGGGGGTGGCGCAGCCGCCCGCGGCGCGTTTTCCTCAGCCTGGCACATCTCATCCGCTCCATCAACGACCCCGAGCACCCGCTCACCCTGGAGGAGCTCAACGTGGTGGAGCAGGTCCGCGTCAAGGCGAGTTCCCTGCCGCGGGGGCGGCGCTCGCGGGGCCCACGGAGCTCGGCCGGGCGCGCGGCTTCGTCCTCGCGGTGTTTCGGCCCCGCGGGGGGAGGTGGCGTCGGCTTCTGCCCCGTTGAACACAGCGCGTACAGATGACGGCGAAGAAGAGGATGAGCGGCAGAGCGGAGCCGCAGGCCGCGTGTCGCATGGCTTGCCCCCCGCTGGCTTGTGGTAAAGTCGGTGGGTTGTGTACGTAGAGAGTGTTTGCTTTCCAACAGGTGAACGACGCTGAAAGCACCGTGGCGGTGGAGTTCACTCCCACGATCCCGCACTGCAGCATGGCAACGCTAATCGGCCTGTCGATAAAAGTAAAATTGATTAGATCTCTGCCTGAGAGATTTAAGGTGAGTAACAACATCAGAAAGCAAAAGAAGGGGGTGTGTTTCTAAAAGACTAACAACTAACTTAGAGTGAAAAATCAATTAAAGTGAAAAGTAACTGGAGCTTTTCTCCATCTCCTCGTATGATGGGGGAGGGAAACACCCCAGGGATCAGAAGGCACTAAACTAAGCAGTGGATGCCGAATTCCTGTTCTCTGAAGGTCGAGTCAAAGGCGACTGGGATTACGATGGGAAATTACCGGTAGTTCTTTGTGGTGCTCTGACTCCTTAAGGGTGAGAATCTCAGTTTTAGAAATGGGGATTAGAGGCCTGTGTTTCACCCGACTGCCTGAAGGAGGCGTAAAGCAGATCAGAATGCAGTGCAGGCTGCTGCCTGGAAGGGCATCCAGATGTTAGACTTTGTTTTGTTCTGCTATATATAGTAGCTGGCTTTGACAGGAATGTGTGTGTGTTGGGTTTTTTTTAATTATCTTGTTTTCTTTGTTAAATTGAGTTTGAGCTTCCAGTGTGTTGTTGACTTGTCCTCTCTTTCTTATTTTGTGACCTTTTTGCTCCTTTTAAGGTGGATGTTCATATAACACCAGGAACACATGCCTCTGAGCATGCAGGTAAGCTTTTTAGTGCTCTGTTGTGTGGTTTTCATTACATTTTTAATCTTGAAGACTAGAGATGAGAGAGACTCCTGCATCTGCAGAGCAGCTGTTGAGTATCTGGAACTTTACACGCACCAGCCCCTTCCAGCAGATGTTACAGAACCAAAATGTGTAATAATGAAGCTTAGATATGTTGTGCACCTTACCTGAAACATTTTCTCAGACAGCCTGTGCTCTCAAATAGTCTTGATTTTCCTGGGTTATGGAGGCCTCAGAAAATGAGGAGAAGCTGGGGATAAATTCCTTGTCTTGTTACAGCTACACATGCGTAGCTCACTGCTGCTGAATTATAAATAGCCTCTTTTTTTAACTTGTGATATAATATGGTAGCTTTGACTTTAGATTACAACTCTGTGGTGTGCTCGGTATCTGCAGAATTACTAGTCTACCTGAGTACCATAGCAACAGCATGATTATCAGTCTCAATGTAAAATGTTTTAAAAAAGACATTGTGTACCAATATTTTGACCAGTTCTTTGTGATCTTTTTTTTCTGAATAGTTAATAAACAGCTTGCTGATAAAGAACGTGTAGCAGCTGCTCTGGAAAACTCTCATTTACTGGAAGTGGTGAATCAGTGCTTGTCTGCTCGATCATAATTGCCCAATGAGGAAATCTTTGGTATTATGCTTCATTAAACACATTTTGTATATAAGTAGTGATGCAAGTGTTTCACTGTCTGTGTATCTATAAGCAAAATAAAATTACTTGGATTTTCTTAAAGAAATGTTTCATTACTTCTGCAAAAATTAATATGTGGGAAATTGGCTTGCAGGCAGCTATATAACTATTATGAAATTTGTCTTTTAAATTTATTAGCTATAGCACAGTAAGATTTTTCTGGGCCTATCTTTAAAAAGATTTGTTTGAACTTGTTTTTAACAGAATTCTGACTATCCTAAACCAAAGATTAGTTATAAACTGCATTTTAGAAATGGATTTTACACATTGACCAAGAAAATTAGCAGTTAAAATCTTTACATTCATATGGTTAGTTTGGACTGTTAGTATAATTTCAGCTTCAAACATCGAGATTTTTACAAGTTGGTGCGTGCAAAGTCATAACATGCCAGTAGCAATAAATGTAAACACTACTAGAATCATCTGTCTGTTTTTTATTATATTGACTTGGATTTGCCAAATATGGAGACCTCTTTAAACCTGCATGAAATGTGATTATTTTTAACTACTCATTACTTCTGGTAGCAAATACAGTATTTCGGAGGTAGATTTTTTCCTGCACCTGTCAAAGCCTAGGAGGGAGTCATGCATAGTTTGCAGTATGAACAGTCCAGCTACTCTCTGCTGAAAGACTTTCCTGGCAGAGTTTGACAGCTAAATCACAAGTTTTGCATTAAGCGTATTCAGATTTAGTACTAATACCTATCCCATGTTACTGGGCTGGAAAATATGGCACTCACCAAACAGTTGTCTGTGGTAGAAATTGACAGTAGAAAAATTCACTAAGATAGATTTCCATAATTTACTTGGATTTTTGTAAGAGATGTTTTTAATCCTGGACCACACGAGGAAAAAAACCCAGACTGTTAAATAAATAGACCAAGTATTTTGGTGCCTGCACACATGCAGTGTTATGTATCAGTTATCAAATACCTTCACCGTCATCAGTTACCTCAAGAGCGAGTAACTAATACACTTTTTTCAAAGTAGACTGTGCTGGTCCTATCTATAATGCTTTATCTTTCAGTAGTAGTTTCTCTTGAAGGATCTTGCAGGATCTTTTGAAAATGGTGAACCCTATGAACACTGACTATGTAAACCACAGCCTGATACTTCACGCTAATCTCCGAGTTGTTACAAAACTGAGGAAGTGGTATCCAAGTAGCATAGCTAAAGTCACAGAGCAAACTAAGACAGAAATAAGTCCTGATTTCCTTCCAGTTTGAGAAATGAGGCACCTAGTTTTCACAGGGCTTGTGCAGAATGCCAACTCTGCAGCAGCCTTCATCTGCTTATTTGGTTTAGCATCCTTTGAATGATCAGCTCTTGATTAGATGCATGAGTTTGAAATTGTAAATAAAGACAATATTTGTGTAATATTAATACTGGGAAAGCAGCAGAATGTTCCATATGTTAGTATTATCTACCCTCTCTGCCTTTTTTGCTGAATCATTAGTCAATTCTGATGTTGCCAGGTATTGCATCACAAATGAAAACTTCAACCATGGCAGTTCACGCAGGCATCTCATGGGCAACAAGCTTTGTTGGTTTGTTTTTGTTTTCTGTTTTTTTTTTTTTAATAGAAAATGAATGGTGCCTTCCCAGCTTTGGGGGAATATTGGAGTGCAAGTATGTGTGTGGGGAAAACAGAAGGATGAGTAAGCTGTCAACAGATTGCTTCAACCTGCACTCCAAATGGAAAGAGAATCTGGAAATTATGCTTGATTGAATTGCTACTGCTCAGCTTTCGGCACTATATGATAATAGTATTAAATAATTTATTGGCATGTTGGCATTTGCCTTGCAAGGCATGTTATACGTGATAACACTGAAGGGGCACACAGTACATGATAACACTGGGGAATGTTTTGTACCACTCACCTTTCCAAAGAAGCAACAGTATGTGTTTACATTGTTTAGACTTACAGTACCTAGTTGTGGGGTGACTTTTCAGTGAAGGGAAAATCTTCAGTCCCCTGTGTATAATGATAATTATCTGGCTCCTAAACATTAATTTGTTACAAATATTTGTTTTCAACACCCCCGCCCCCCCATTTAATCTCTAGAATGCCTTGTAATAGGACACATTCCATCAGAAAACATGACCCTTTACAGCAGCTGCACTGAATACAAACAGCCTCATTCAAGTCCAGGAAAAATGCCAGAAGCAGACATCTGTTTCGCATTGCGAGGCTCTGGGCAGAGTCTTCCAGGGGTGGCTGAATGGCATTCGCTGCTCTAAATCTGCAGACACAGCACCACGAGCTCCCCAGGGCAATGGGCTGTGCTGTGCACTAGAATAACCTGCCATGTGTTCAAGCCAGCGGACCAACACAGTTGCGTCCGTGCATCTTGGGCCCTGCCCCTTGGCACATACTCCCCCCCGCCCCAATCCTTCCCTCGGGGAAGAAACAGCCCTCTTTCTAGCTGCTCTCATACTGTCATTGCTTTCTAGTACCATCAGCCTGAAACTTGTGAAGACGATTCATCCCCCAATTTCATTACGAGTGGATAGAAACCAGCTTGGGGGCAACTTTTTTCCAGAGGTGCAACTAAATGCAGTCCACGGAAGATGTCACAGGAGGAACTTTACACTTTAACGGGCAATATTTCTTGGGTTCCTTGGGTGGAGTGATGTGTACCACACGCTGGCAACTGTTTGTTAAAAAAAAGTTATTTCAGTCTTCTGGCCGTGCTCAAGATTGATGTGTTTACATCGATAAAGTGCTTTGATAGAGATCTCCCTCCAGAGCTTTGATTTATAAACTACATGTTTTGCGATGTTTTTTATAGCTGCTAAAAACATTTCCTTTTAGCCTGTCAGGCAGACAACTATGCCACTTTCCCTTCCTTGACGAAATGCAGTTTGGCGTAAATGCAGACTGCGAACAAGTGTCAGACTCAAATTTTTTCCTTAAATGAAAGGGAAGCTTTATAGCAAAATCTTTCAAATGTTACTATGGAAAGCTAAGTATCAGCTTAGAAAATAAACCCAGGGGAAAGTGAGGCTATTATCTGGGTGTTTAAGTTTGCTGGTGTGCCTCACCACCACCTGCCAACAACATTTAATAGTAAGCACATAAAACTGCCTGTTTTCTCATTCCACAAAATGCTAAAAATACACAAAAATTTTACAAAACATACAAGTAGCAAAGAGCTCTGATTTTACTCAGTGCGCAGGAAACAGCAGGAGCAAACAGCGCCTCGATGTCCTGCCCCTACCTGCAGGATGCTTCTGACCTCCTGCTGCAGCAACGTGGAAGACCAAGGAGCTCTTACAACTGCTTGCTGGAAACCCTCCCCTCCAAACCGCAGGAGCCAAGAGACTCCCGTTACCTCGTGCTAGACATCTCCCACCCCTCCGGTTTCCATATCGCCCGCGGGCTGGCTGCCCGGCGGGGAGAGTCCAGCGTGGAGCCTGCGGCCAGGGCACGGCCATGCTGCGTGGAGTGCTCTGCACAGTGCCAACGCCAGGTCGGTGCTCGAGCAGCACGAAGCAAGCTGAGCTGCACCCAGGGTTTCCCTTCCCTCTGCCTGGCAGCTAGGCAGCCCGTCCACCGGCCCTCGCGCTGCAGCAGGCAACAGCAAAGCCTCGGCAGCCCCACTGCAGGCAATCCAGGTTCCTCCCTCCCAAAAAGCAGCACAAGGCACAGAGGACCAGGAGGGCAGGCATCTACGGAAAAATAATGCTCTTAACATGACAAAGGGAGATGCACAAGTTGCTAGGCTGTAAGGGCAGTGGTCACAGAGAGCAGCCGTGCCCATGCCAGGCCGAGCAGGGAGAGCCAGGCAGTGACCAGCCGTCACTGCTGCCCTCTCTCCTCTCTGCTGGACGTGATCCTCCCCATCGCTTGGCCGCAACCTGGGAGAGGAGATTTCCAGTTCTTCTGGATGATGGTTTATCACAGCGCTTCTTTTCCTTATCTACCAAATTAGTTCCATCTGGGTTCCCAGCAGATGTCTCACACAGGGTTTTGACCAAAATAGCCTCAGCAGATTGTCAGGAGCACCGGCTTGCCTAACCCCGTGATTCCTGGCAGCAGTATTTCTCTAGGAGGCTACACCTTTGCTAATGGAAGAGCTGGCACCTGCTCTGTCTAAGGATTATGAAGATACTTAAGCAGCAATACTCCCCCCCTCTCCAAGGGCAACAAATAAATCATCCACGTAGCCTGAATTGCTTGCAGAGAAAACCAATAAATGCCAACGGATTCCAAAATTTACTCCCAACAGTTTTAACAGAGCAGCACTTGTTTTATTACTGAAAATTGGGAAAAAAACAGTCCCAACAGCACTACAGCAACTTTTTTTAAAAAAGATGGTTACTCTAGAGGTAGAAGGAAAATAACGATTAGGAACAAGTCACATATAGATTATTTCTCTTCAAACTTGTACTGACTTTTATTTTCATACTGAGTTTTTAGACATTGTTTTTGGAAGATGGAAGTGGATAATAAAAAGTGCCCACTAAATTCTATTTTATAAATGATTCTTACTAATGATGAACATTGACTAGGAGCTTGATATCAGATCTGTTATTTAAACAATTTCTTCCTCTCCCTTTCCACACTCACCATGCTGGGTCTGATACTGCAAACTGAGAACTTGGATTGAGGTGATACTCTGGATTATATTTTTAGCATATAAATGATGCTGTCTCATCATTTATTTATTTTTAATGGTAAGAAAAAAATTGGGCCATTCCTGGCAAAAATCAAGAGTTAATTTAGTTTTGCAAACAAAAAATAAACATTACATCAGCTTTAACCTCATCAATCTTGACAGCCTCTCTTCAAATGCATATTTCATTTGCGCGTATAGATTTCAGTTCATTTATAGTCTAAGCATTTAGCTATCCAAGAGCTGTAGTTATGCAGCTACCAACTCATAATTAATAGTTTTCTTGATTTTAAGGCTGAACAAATAAACACTATAGCTAAGATGCATTGTGTCATAATACACATCAGCTAAAGTGTCATACTAGTTTAGAAATGGCATTTGCAGTGTATTCTAGTACTCCTTAAAACAGCCTTAACCTTGTTATGAATGTCACCAGTGTTTGAAATAAGCACACAGAAAAGATGGCATGCCTTCCTCTGCTCAAGGCTTTGTCAGGCTACAAATAAATTGTGTGTTTTTGTCTTCCGTGCCTCCCTGGGCATCCCTGCTCGGGCATCAGGACTGACGAGATGAAAGAGGCAACGTGGTCTGGATTGGGGCTCGGTCCAGCTGGGAACAACGGAAAGGATCCCACTGAACAGGCTCCAGCACACACAAATCAAACAATATGCCAAAGAAAGGGAACACATATAGGAAGGCTGCCAAGGTAGCGATGTAACAGCTCTCTGATCAGCGGCATGCGGGGCTGTGCCACAGGAAACACTTGCCACAGAAGCCGCAGTGCCCAGAGCACGGGCTCCCCCGAACACGGCCGGATCCAGAGGGAGAGCGCTGCTCCCCGAGGGCCCTTTCACCCGGCGCTCTGGGTCTCCTGTCGCCGCTGCCCACCACCCGTCCCGGCCACGCAGGCTTCGGGGACTGGGGAGCGAAATTCGAAAGCTCTGCAAGTTAGATATACCTGTGTATGTACATGCAACTCGGTGAAGAACACAAAGGGGAAATGGGAGATAGGGGATGGCTAAGAATAACATCCCCTTGCAGTTTCAGACGCCACTGCAGATTCGCCCGTTGCTCGGGCGGTTGCCAGCGTCACCCCGGTAGATGGTGCTGCAATTGCGCACCGGCCAGCGGCCGCGATCCGAGACCTCGCCGAGCACCGGAGACCGAGGCGGCAAACGCCTTCGCCTGGACTCCGGGAGCGCGCTGGGCCTCACCGGGGAGAGCCGGCCGCGGGCGGGCAAAGCCGACTTGTCACCTCTTTGGCCGTGGCGATGGCCGAGCCCCGCCGGCAGACAGCGAGCTGGTCGGCGTGCGGGGCTGCGGGGCGCAGAGCCGGGCGCCTACGCTGTACCTGCTGGCCCCCATCAGCTCTTCTTGTTCCACCGACCGCAGCCGCTTCCCCCTCGGCAGAGCAGTGCTCACCATCCGCAACGGCTCATAGTGACGGGCCGTACGTGCAGCGGGATGCCTTTTCAGCTTGAAAGAAAACCTCTTTTTAATGCTGACACAAGTTCAGCTGAACTGAGATTTGATTTATTTCCGCCGACTTGGTAACTACTGAAGCATTCCGTTTTAATGAGGAGGACGGTTAGTGAAATCCGTCATTAAATCTGTTGCGGTTTTTAGCCTTGGTGAAGCAACTTACCAATATGTAAAAATACAGAGAAATAAACAGGTACAATATACACTGCATTGCTGTTTTCTTTCACAGCTAATCGAGGGAAGCCTATCCATCCATACGGCTTGATGATGACAGGCTGACAGACTCATTTCTCCAATGAACCATTTTCTTCTTATAAGGGAAAAAGGACTGCATCTGAGTGAGATCATTTAGAAAAGCCCTCCTTCCCGAAAAATACTATATTCTTGTTTGTTGCCTAGCTACCCGCGGCTGTTACCTTAGAAGGCTGCAGATTCCTCTGAATGATTCTGGTGGTGCTGATGTGTCTGAGCAGAGGAGTAATGCAAATATATAACCCTTTCTTTGGTAAAGATTATGAAAGAAGGATTATGCAGAAGGAGGGGTGAGTGTGAAAAGAAAGCGCCTTTGCAGAGGAGAAATTTAGTGTGTTCATCATCCTGGGTGTATGTGCAGGCAGTGAAATCACCGACTTGATGCTTTTGACGTGAGAGTCTGATGCCAGATAAGCGTTTGCCTGGCTAATGCTAATTACTGCTGTGAGTAAGTGCTGAGAAGGGAAAAGACTGTCAAGGCCTGATTCTGATCTCATTTCCAACACTGTAAACCAGTAAAAATGCCATGAAAGGCAATAATGTTGCTGAATTTCATTGCTGCCAGAGAACGGGATAATCACTGAATCTCTTTTTAAATATAAGTAGCCTTAGTAATTTGGATAATTAAGAAAGACTATTTTAAATGCCTAAAACCCAAAGATTTACATTGTAATGCACCTATTGAAGGAACCTCTGACAGGGAGCTCTGCCCTCAAGCACGAGACGGCCGAGTTGAGAGTGTGAGCGCTGATCCCCTGGCAGCTGCCCAGCTCACACAGCAGCCCAGCACGCTCTGCCTCGCACGGCACGGCGGGCCGCTGGCCCTCGCTACACTCGGCACCTGGCCATTGCTCTCAGGAGGAGCAAGATGGACGGAGAAATAAAGCTATTTCATATCTGCTTCACCGTACCTGGTTTGGATGTGGAATAGTTTTGATATGGGTCAAGGTTAGGAAGTTTTATCTTTAGGACCTAGAGAATTTTAGCACTGGAGCTTTGATTGAGCTTATTCCAGTAAGGGCTGGCTTTGAAATTAAGATTTATATTCGAGTTGTGCCATTTCTTTTATAAAGTAACTCTTTTTTTTCATGTCTGCACTTCCTATAGCCCTCTTTATACAAGGTACACATTTCATATCTCAGCCTACGCTTGTATTTGCTACCCATTTTTTATCATGAGTCTAGATCTTGATCAGTTCAAAATTTTTCTAGAGAAAATGAATCATATTTTATATATGAATATATGAATGATGAATATGAATAATGAATCGTATTTTTACTATCATCACCATCATTATTGTTATACTCTTTCACAAGAATAAAATCAGAAAGAACTTAGACAAGTTAAAGTGAAAACAACAAAGTCCGTAGGACTCTAGGAATCTCTGCCACGAGGAGTTTGGGGGCCCTCGTCAGAATAGCTTGTATAACAGCAGAGGCAAAACAGGAGAGAAGGCGTTCAAAAGAAGACAGAGATGCCGGTTAGTGCTCTGCTACGCGAACGTGGAGTTTGCCAAACTCAGCACATTCCAACCGGACAAACTCTGAGCTTCTCCCGGCACAGCTGACAACATCCCTCACATCCCTTTGCCCACACGATTTTCCGCGGAAGATTCCATGACATCACTTACAGCAGGAAAAGGCAACTACAAATTCCGCACTGGGGTAGAGAGAAGTATGAAGGCTTTCCAGTCCAAATGCGTGAGCCTCCCCTCCTCTCTCTGTGAGCTTGCCTCTTGGTTTCAAGCTTTCCTTTCCTGCAGTGAAAGGGAAATGGCGTTTTCCTTGCAAGGGAAACGAGGTCAGACTTTAACACCTAAAGCAAAAGGGCAAACGTGTTTTAATTTTGGTCACCATCACTCCCTACCAGGAGCCTTATAAAAGGTGCAGTTACTCTAAGCATTATAAAAGCGCATTTGGGCACAAAATTAAAGCTTTCTGCTGTAGGAAAATACATATAAAAATCCCTATGCTTTTTCATTATCTAGTACACAGAAGAGGGCAGCATAGTTAAAGTTTCACTTGATATTGTCACTAGCATTGTAAACTGCGTGTCTCCCTTACCTCCTCGGCGGGGACCTGATCCGTGTGACCGACGTCGGGCAGCTCGCTGCTCCATTTCCTCGGAGGACCACAAGCCTGCTGCCAGGCTCAGGCCCTGCTGATGGATTTTCTTTGCAAGGAGACTTTGTCAAAGGCATTTGTTCACCTGTCACATTCATGGAATCCTCTGTAATATGATGATTTTATCTGAGATTATTTATTATTTGGATGTAGTCAAGATCTGCAGTCCTTATATGGCCAAAATCTTCTTTTCTTTGATACCTTTGTATCAAAGGCATGAAATGTAACCAGTAACTTGTTGCTGATGCAATCTGCCATGTTGCTGGCATCCTCACTGTAATCTCTTGCTACAGAGAAGTTTTCCCTTACAGCTATATTTTTCCTTTTGCAAGTTTCTGCAGTATTTCCGCAGTACTGCATGGAAGATGCGTGTTTACAGGCGACTTTGGAGACATTGTTCTGCAGGCATGCAGGAGAAACAGGCTCCGCACGTCGCCACAGCCAGCTTCAGGCTGTTTTCTAGCCTATTTGCTACCCTGGCTATTAAGTCTTTAGTGGCTCAATAGAAGAGAACTACAGTAGATCCATGAACATGTTAGCTCAATGCTCAGTTAACAAAGAGGAAACAGACGCTGGGGACTTTTAGGAACAAGGGACAAAGTGGAAACCATCACTGTCTGATGTGTAAGTGCTTGGGCACCCGCAACTGAATAATCTGGGTGCTTCTCATCCCCTAACTTCCAAAAAGGTGTATTAGAAATAGAAAAGACACAGAGAAGAAGGGCAATGGGAATGATTCAAGCCAGGACGGTGTTTGTACAAGGAGTGACTAAATGCACTAGGTTCTTCAGCCGAGGGGAATGGTTACTGAAGGAACATGCGACAGGAAGCTATGAAATCAAGAGGTGTATGAAGAAGGCACAAGAGAACACTTATTCTCTGCTTCACAATACACTAAGTTGAGGTGTTGCAGAATATCAGGTGTCTACATAGGTTAAAAAGAAACTAGAAAATGTTCAGTAAAAAAATTCATCAAGGACCACTGAAAGAAGGAATACTCTTAGCCTGGAGGATGTACAGGGGAAGTTCTCATGTGTTTGTCATATTCTCACCCTCTTCCTTAGATATCTGCTGGAAACTGGAGGTAAGCTGAACCTGACCCAGTATAGTGCCTTTAATCTGTTGTTGTAAACAGATTGGTTCCTCTTGTCAAGAGCTACTGCTGGTAAACAACAAATCTTACATTTGCAATTTGCTTCCTTACCACTGCGTACTCCTCAGTAGGACAGCCAGCCAGCCATCTACTTTGCCTGCTCCTTAAACCACCATTGGCAATCTGTAAATTCTGAATCTTTTTCATGGTATCAGACTTCTAGATATTTCTTGTAAAGGGCTTCTGAAATCCACACTAAGGAGCATACGTCTCGCAGTATTTGTAACAGGATATTTAGCGTGCTGTTCATAGTCGGATGATATGTTACACACATTGGCCCTGACAGGTTTAAGATTGAAAAAGAGGAATTAAGGGTGATAACAGAAAATAATTACGGAGATAGGTTAGGTCATGTTCTGATTTTATTACAAACTTGAAATGCAATACGAGCAAACAGCTGACCAGACACAGTACGTGCTAATGAGCCTGTTCCCCAGTGACTGAACTGACGAACCTAAGGGGGTATCCAAATTCTGACTCGTATAGCATGTCATAGCTCATAAGTGGGTTACTGTATCAGCAAAAACAAACCTGAATCCAAAAAACTAAAAATCAATGTAAATTTGGAGTTAAGACAAACTGCTTTCTACAAAGGTATTCTAACAGGTAGATTACCAATAGTGTTTTGCACTTTATTAAAAAGAAGCTGGGAACTGCACAGGGAGAAGTGAAATTAGATATGCCACTTGTGTAACTTCTTTTTTTCCGAGCAATGATTCACCTGGTTCCGTTGGTCATGAGCTTTATCGAGCAGTGAAAGCTTTTCAGATTACTCAAAGTGATGAGAACTTCAGAGCAGCAGGAAGATGAACGACATTTCCAATCACTCCTATCCCAAGTTATTTTTTGCACTCTTTAGCAAGGGTTTCAGAAGGACAGAGACCTTTGCCTTGAGTTGCAACCAGTGGAACTAAGACATATCTATCCTGTGCCTTTCTCACTGAAGAACACCACCAGTAGCACATTCTTTTGCAGTACCTAATTTGTGACCCTTAGCATTTCTGGTCTGGAGCTGGAAGGAAGCACAACGGCTGTGAGAGGAACCAACGTACGATTCATTTTGTTGATATAATACCTCAGTTTAGTTAGGTTTCTGTGTGCATTTTCTGCCTTGGCGTTATGTGCGAGCCTGCTAAGCTGTGTTCATTTCTATTGACTCCCAAGTTCATTTTTCTCATACCTCATCAATGCAGCCCCAATTCATGGCTACCACTATTCAGTCAAAAATATTAGCTATGATTAAATGCAAGAGTAATGATGGGCGTAAGAATGGCTCCTTGGACAAAGAGATGCGCTGCCTCCCTTGGGAACGTCCAAACGCAAGTTCACGTGGATGTGACGCTCATCAGGCTTTCAGACAAAGGGAGTCAGTGCCGAGGCTGAAAGCTGCACCGTTGCTACAGTCATTCCTACAGTCTAAACTGTGGCCTACTTTTACATCTGTGTATATCAACTGCAAAATAATGCAATATACAATATATTACACATGAGAAGGTCTAATATATATTTGCATATAAATTACAAACTGAACCAATTACTCCATATCTGTCCGGCACACACTGTTCTAAGGTTTTAAGGGTGGTGGAGAGGAAAATTTAACACCATATTTGTACCATATCCTACTTGTCAAGAGTTAAGGAGATATGAAGGAGTATTTTGTTCAACTCCCTGCACCTCTTTCTCTCTTGCTTAGGTTAAAAAAAACCAAAGCCATTTCCTACTGCTGCCTCTGCCTCATCTCTCACCGGCCTGAGTATGTCAGCTGTGCAATTAAAACAATAATAAATATACTCTTATTTCTTTTTCAGTCCAGGTATTTGGGAGGTAGCCAGACTCCTGCTTCTGCGGGAGTAATGCGTCATGCAACTTGGCAATACTAGACCTTTGTGGATATCTCTGAAGTCTGCATAGAAATAACTTCACCCACATAATGGTTGATTAATTAGACTTGAAGCAGCGCAGAGGAGTTGAAAAGTAACAAGAGGAGAAACCCACAACTTCCAGTGTCGAGCCAAGCTGAGAACAATACTTTCTCACAAGCCTCACTGCTGCTAATCCAGTCTTTGGGCTGGACTTATTTTGTTCAAAGTATTTCTATCGTTCCTAATCAAACATGGAACAATGCCAACATAAACACAGGCAAAATAAAAACTGGAATTCCATGATTAATATTAATTTGATGTAAAAAATATAAATGCTATTTATAATTTGGTATTTGACCTTGAAGAAACACTGATAAGGTGGAATCACATACAATTAATTTTACCCGAAACGTATGCATTTCTGTTTAAAAATTCAAAGAGGTCAGGTGTTAAGTAATACATGCTTAATTATCACTGCATCCTTTGCAAAGTCTATGCTTGTTATTTAGATCATGAAATGCATTCTGCACCTAATACAGCATACAGAAATTCAGGCACAAGCTTAATTCCCCTAGTAACTGAAAAAACGGAATTGGACTGTGTGTTTTATATTTTCCATATGATGAAAAGTACTTGGGCCAACAGAGTGCACTCAGAGTGAACAGTGATACTCCTCAAAAGCCAGGGGAACACTGCAAGGGAGCAAAAGGAGACAGAGAAGAAGAAAGGAACGGGATGACAGAAAAAAGAAAGTGGGCCTGCTATAACAATAAAACACGAAGAAAAGGCACCTTAGGAGGAAAGCAATTGAAATAAGGAAAATGAAAATCATACGAAGATGAAGTGAGACTGGAAGAAAAAAACTTACAATCCTCGATGGAGCTTTGTGCTCCATTCGCCATAATAGAGTACATCAACCTTCCTTTCCTTTCCAGTCTCATTAAATTCATCCATGAGAACCACGAGAGACACACCACAGATGATGGGTAGCCACGCAAAGTGAAACTTCTGGATTTACTCACAAATAGGAGGTTATGGTGATTCCCCCAGCTGATCCTGGGATCCCCCAGGATCCCAGAATACTCTGTGTGTTAGGACATAGTTGACTCGGGTGCCTGGGACCACGGGCGATCCAGTGACTCTGGCCTCAGCAGAATTCACTGGTGACTTCTGTCAGGCCTTGCTCCCCCGTGCAGCAAGGACTTGGATTGCTCCGCAGCCCTGGGCTGCAGCTCTGCTGCTGGTTATACGGCCTAGCCACTGCAGGAGATGGGCCCCACAGCTGCCCAGGAGCCACCTGCGGCTCAGGAACTGCAGCCGGTCCCACTGCTGCAGTGATAACCCTGATTCACCGGCTTCCCGATCTGCCGTGCAGGCTGGAGGGGACTTCTGCCTGCAACACTGACAGGCTCCAGGTCTGGCTTCATGTAGAATTCAGCAAAATTGTAAAATTTCCTGTTTCCATTTCAATACGTAAGGAATGGTATATTAGGCTTGCTAAAAATATCAAGTCTACAGTATGTGACTAAAGCACTCATTTAATTAAAACAAACCTTAGACCAGGAGAAGCTAGAACAATGGATATTAAAAGCAGAAAAAACAGGACATTAAAATCTCCTTTTAGCTAGAAATAAATTACAGTAATACATCTGTTAAAAGCACCGTCCAGTAGAAGAGGAAATAGAGAGCAGGTGAGAAAGGAGAGGGTCTGTAAACCCTTTAGAGGAACTAAGATCAGCTTTTCAAGTTTGGGTGGTCTCATATATATCCCACTGAAACCATCAGGTGCCACAGTAATATATATACAAACATATAGAGTAATAATGAATAGCAAAAAGAATTATATGCTATGTGAAGCAGCATGTTATCTGTCTCAAGTGATTAACCTGAAGTATCTGCTAATTCCTTCCAACTTCACAAAATAGCTGGACCCATAAAGATCAGAGGAGATAAATTAGCTCCATGACCCCCGTGATCTCGCCCTTCCTCTGGTTCCAGGCACAAATCCTGCGGCAGACGGGAAACAGACCCAACTGCCTTGGCACAAGGCTCCTCTGCAAAACTTGCAGGCATCCCTCTAGGAACAAGCAGATCCCCAGGGACCTAATCCAAGGCCATCTCACTTACTGTGAAAGGACAGCTCGCAGCAGCCAGTGCCAGACCCCTCGGAGCCTGGAATTACCAGCTCTCAGAAATCCCCGTGCTGGTTTTACACCGCATTCCCCAAACGACATGACTGTTGTCCCTAACGATCCTTCCGAGCTGAGAAGGAGCCCCACAGCTGTTTCCACAACGGGAACCGAACAGTAAGCTTCTGAACTGAGCTTTGCAAGGAGCCGTACATCATATTTTTGGGATCAAGGAAAGCATACTTCCACTCTGTGAGTTCTTTAAACTCGGCTGTAAATCCAGACGCACATGGTAGTATCCTGTAACCATCAATTCATTAACTGTATCTGTGGCTGGCACAAAACAATATTTGCCACACAGTCCTGATTCTTTTGTATGTTTGCTGTCAGGTAGCTTTTATTTTCAGTCACTTTTACTGCTGAAGCACTGTTCTCTCAAGGTTTTTATTTAGCAGTCTTCTATATAAGCCATTCTTGATTTTTTTTGGGGGGGGGGGTGCTAGTGATGGCTCTACCCTGAATTTACATCATTCAAATATTCATGATTTTCACCAGCAAAAGACCTGGAATAAAATATGGCTTTTTAAAGTCCTGTTTCCAAAACTCCCTCCCATTTTTAGCTTGGTTCCAGTCGGTAGTGCTATATGAGGCAGAAAAGTAGCCTTTGGTTCTGATTTCCCTTCCTTCCTATAGAAACTATCACACACATCCCCCAAAAAAGAATAAAAAAGAAACAGCTTAGATGTCAACTTCTAAAGTTTGCCCTTAAATACAGTAAAGGCACGCAAGAAAAACTGGTCCAAAAGACTGATAAAGCCATTCAGAATGTCTTGAGGTGAGATTTTTTGCCATTTTTTAAAGTTAACTGAACACAAACCATTTCCGCAAGTGTATTTACATACTTCATTGTATGTAACTACAGATTAACCAAGGTGGTTTGCTTATCCAGCTTTTCCAAGCAAAGTAACCATTGTGTACTTAAAACGTTAAGTATAATCTATTCAAATATGATTTAAAATGTTAACTGTAGCTTTACAGTTCAGTTTGTTTAACTGAAGCACTCGCATCGTTTAAGCAGCGCACTGTGGCTATTCAAACCGACAAGGCTATTTCGGTTGCCGTTTGGTGAGACAGGCGGAGGGGACTTGCGAGCAGCTGGTGATCTTTAACTGCCACAGTAACGCTGCGAACTGCAGCTATCGGGGCAAGGGGGCCGAAAACCATCCCAAGGGCATGGACGGGACATTTATAATTAGCTCAGAAAATGACAGAATATCCACTCATTTCATTTCGCAGGAGAAACACCCATTCCCTCTGGTCAGCCCCTTTACAGTGTTTCTCGTGCTTATCTCGATTTCAGCTGAGCCTCAGAAGCGTAATGTCTCACAAGGAGACGTTTCTGAGCTGGGGTGCTGTGCTCGATCGGCTGAGCAGCCCCCCAACCCAATGCCACAGATGCCTTTCTTTCCCTCACTCTGTTCCTATTCCTATGACTTCATTTGCATCACTCCCCTATCCATCTGCTGCTTTCTTTGGCCTTGTTTCTGCATCGGATTTGTAAACCCTTAAACTTTCATAAATTTGATGGCAATGGTCCCCATAGAGAGTGAAAGGGGATTTTCCTGCACTGATGAGGCTGTAATCTCTTGGGAGCAGGAACCAGAGTTATTCTGGCTGCAACGTCTAGCATGTTGCGGTTGCTAGGTAAACAATAGACTGTATACACGATGCTTGGATGAGCCATTCCCAGTACAAGGATAGATATCTGGTTAGTCGTTCCTTCACTTGATCACACGGTAATGACTGTGTCACCCCAGAGATAAAACTTGCACAGTCTCCTTGAGCGGCTCAGGTGAAATCCGGTGAAGAATTTGACCTTTATTTTGGTACCGGCCTCCTAGGCCGCCAACGGCGCACACGGGCGATGCGCTGCGGTGTGTGCGCAGCGCTGGGCGCTGCACGGCCCCTGCCCCCCATCGAGCGGTGCAGCCCCAAGCGATGCAAACACTCCTGACGCTGCTGTGAACGTCCGTAACGGCCCCGAACTCCCCGGCAGCAGCACCAAACCTGACGGACCGCCCAGCACAGGGACTCCCCGGGCCGGGGCGGCGAAGGGAGCGGGGTGCGAGGCGCAGGGCAGCACCGCAGCGGGCAGCGCGGCCCGCCGGCACCCCCGCGGCTGCCGTGTCCCTCCGACGCGATCGGGGGGGGGGGGGTTCGCGGCGCCTGGGGGAAGCCGGGGCCCGCGGGAAACGGGCGAGGGGCTGCGTCAGCCTGGGGGCTGCGGGGCCGCCGGGGCCGCCCCCCACCGCCGCGTCGCCGGGCTGCGGGGCCGCCGGGCTGCGGGACCGCGGGGGCGGGCGGCGCTGCCCACGGCGACACCGCCACGGCGACACCGCCCCGGCGCGTCACGGCGGGGCGGGGCGGGGCGGGGAGGCGGCCCCGGGCGCGCCATAAAGCGGAGCGCGGGGCGGCGCGGCGGCAGCGCTCGCTGGGGAGCTCCGGCGGCAGCGGCGGCCACCAGCCACCAGCGGCGGGGACTCCGGCGGGGACCGCTCCTTGCACGTCGCGCCCCTGCGCCGAGCACCGAGGTAAGGCGCTGCTGCGCGGCGCGGCGCGGCCGGCCCGTGCGGGGCCGCCGGGGCCGGCGGGGGTTTGACGGCTTCTCTCCGCGCCCGGCAGCCGCAGCCCGGCGCCCCCATGACTCTGAACCGCGGCGACAAGCTGCGCTGCCTGGACAAGCGGCGCGGCAGCATGCCCTTCGCGGCGCACCAGCACCAGCACCTGCACCGGCGCAGCATGCCGGTGGACGAGCGGGACCTGCGGGCGGCCCTGCCGCAGGGCGAGCTCTCGGGGCTGGTGCGCTGCACCTCGTACAGCCCCGGCGAGGCGCACCGCGAGAGCTGGGCCTCCGACTCCTCCGACTCGGTCATCTCCTCGGGCAGCGACTCGGACGGCCGCCTCTACAAGGTGATCC
The DNA here is from genome assembly GCF_036370855.1 of Dromaius novaehollandiae. Lineage (NCBI taxonomy): Eukaryota > Metazoa > Chordata > Aves > Casuariiformes > Dromaiidae > Dromaius > Dromaius novaehollandiae. The sequence continues at coordinate 14,609,110 of NC_088110.1, forward strand.
TGCTGGGCGAGCACGGCGTCGGCAAGACCAGCCTGGCCCGCATCTTCGGCGGCGTCGAGGACTGCGCGGACGCGGAGGAGGCCGGTGAGGGCGGGCGCGGGCGCGGAGCGGGCGCCGCGGGGCGCTGCGGCTGCCGGGGGCGGCGCGGGCTGACCGTGCGCTGCCCGTCTCCCGCAGGGAACACGTACGACAGGTCCATCGTCGTCGATGGGGAGGAAGCGTCTCTCGTGGTGTTCGACATATGGGAGCAGGTACTTGCGGACCTTCGGCTTTTCTCTCGTTCATTTAGCTACTTCGCTTGTCGTTCATGCTGAAAATGTGTAGAAAGGGAGCAACCGTGTCGAGTTATCTGTTGCATCAGGCTGATAACGTTAAAGACGGCAACATTAAATACAGGATTCCTTCTGTGTTTAATTCAGTCGCTTGCAATCGACTTCTAGTCGGGTAGCGATCTCACACCCTGAAGGTGAACCCCGTACTGCTTCGAATGAGCAGCCCAAGAAGTACCTGTCAGATGAGGGAGTCGTGCTCTGATCTGCGCCAGACCTGATAATATTTCTGGAAACAAGAGAATTGCTTTGTAATAGATGTTCAAATCAGGAAATTTTTAAGAACACTTTGGGGAAGTTGGTTTATTTTTAGTGACTTTTTACAGTAAAGCTAAGAAAATTATCTTTATGGTGCTTGCAATAATTAAATCATTTAGACATACTGTTTAACAGATTTGCAATGCAATAAATATATTCTTTTTGTGTTCTGTTTTAGGATGATAGTCAATGGCTTCAGAATCACTGTATGAAGATGGGAGATGCTTATATTATTGTATATTCAGTGACAGACAAAGTTAGCTTTGAAAAAGCTTCTGAGCTAAGAATCCAACTACGAAGAGCGAGACAAACAGAAGACATTCCTATTATTCTTGTAGGCAATAAGAGTGACCTGGTCCGATCCCGGGAGGTCTCAGTTGATGGTAAGAGACACTCACTGTAAAGCAATATTTAAATTAGCAGTAAAGGCTACCAGAGGGTCCTGATCCAGTAGAAGTGGTCCAATTTTGATACAGAAAAACTATATGATTTGAGGCACACCTGAGAAATCAAGCCAACAGGTCCATGCTGAGGGACTTTGTATGACAGCAAAGTGATGGAGGTGGTGGTAGAAGAGGACTTCTGGCTGTGCAGAGTAATCCTCTGAACTCCAGTGCCAGAGCAGGAATGCCTCAGAGCTGCAGCTTTAGCATGTTGCTCTGTGTAGGATTTACTTTGGGCCGATACAAATGAAACCTTTTCAGTTATGTTACGTACGCAGTAGCACTTGCTAGTATCAAGATATGATAATCTCAGCTATGTTTAAGGGACAGGAAGGCCATAGTGTAAAACCTATCAAGCCAGCGGCAGCCTTTAAAAAGGGTGGTCCCACAGAGACTGTACAATGCTCTTTCTGCTGGAAGTGACTCCATTATATGTGAGGTGAGCTAAAGGGACCAGGCTCGCATGACTTGAAGTCTTTCTGTACCTGTTCCACAGCTGCGGTCAGTCAGTTTTCTCAGGTATTTCGCTTCTCAGCTAGTGCATTTCTGTAACTAGAGCACAGTAACCAGTACCAACAACACAGTGTTAATTCCACTTATTTAAAAATTTGGGTGTCTTCTTCACTGGGAAGGATGCTATAAAAGATCAGTGCCTTGATGCAAGAGCAGTTGCTGTCCGGTTCTGCTGTGTCCCCTGTGTTAAATGCCCAGTAGCCTATGCAGGGAACTGATTAGAGCTCCTCAGGAGATTACTTTCAGGCAGGTGACAGTGCACGGTTGACCTGTCCTAGTGGTGATGCCACTACTCTGCTCAGATCTGTAGAAATAAGAACTAGTTTTTCTCTCAGTATCTCACACTCTTTCCTATCAGACAGCAAGTATGCATCTAAATCCCTCTCTTATAGCTGATATGTCTTAAACAATAGTGAGAATAGTGAGCTGCCTATAGAACTATTGTTACTTTATATTCAGTACTAATATCAGTCAAGTGATATTTCTGACAATACCACAACAAAACCTTGAAAAATGGAGGGTCAAAACCATCGCTGCAAATATGCACCTTCCTGTCATATAATAAAGTTCTTCTGTGGCATTAAAGGCACTTTCCTTACTTTTAAGTCAAATTTCAGTCTTTGCCAGTATAAATGAATGGAAAATGGCAGTTTCCACTCATCTCCCTTTTTCTCTTTTGATCCAGAGGGACGGGCCTGTGCTGTGGTATTTGACTGCAAGTTCATTGAGACTTCAGCTGCTCTTCACCATAACGTCAAGGACCTGTTTGAAGGTATTGTTCGGCAAATTAGACTGCGCAAAGACAGTAAAGAAGACAATGCAAGGAGAATGGCCAACACAAAAAGAAGAGAAAGCATAGGCAAAAAGGCCAAGCGATTCCTTGGGAGAATTGTAGCAAAGAACAACAAGAAGATGGCTTTCAAAGCAAAATCAAAATCTTGCCATGACTTATCTGTGCTTTAGAAGCTTTCAGCAAAGCCAGATGTTGCACGTGGCTGCTGAACAAGCATTTGACTGTTTTGAGAAGTGTATGGATGATCCTCGTGGTGATAAAAAGACTGACTATCCACTGAGACTCTTTAATGCCTTAAGGTGCACAAGCAAGACCGGAAGTTGCATTACAGTGTCTGCTTCATTGATAAATGGTTTAAGTTTCAATATGTGCAAGTAAATGAACTAGCTAATAAGTGGCTTCACATGCCCACACTTTCACTGTGTACATAAAATATGTCCTCTTGTTCTGTGGATACCAGAGATGCAAAGATAAGAAAGGATGATGATAGAAAATGAAGTATCACCACAGACTCTTCTCGTTTGCAGAGCAAAACTTGAAAATTGTACGCAGGCTCGTACACTCTTTTTAGTATAAAGCAAGCAATGTTAAATCTTTTTAAAATTAAATGTGGGGTTGGGGGAGTAGAACCACATTAGAATGGGAGAAAGCAAATTATAGAGAGAGTTAAATACAGAATAAATATCCTTTTATGAAGTTAATTTGCACTTCCATTAACTGTTATTCAATTAATTTGTTACTTGTTTACAGGCAGATTTTATAATAAAGTATTATTTCCTGTTATAATAAACTGTGCTTTTCTCATAGCATAGATAAAGAAAGAGCAGTATTTTTATACTGGCATTTTTTCACTGTACAAAAAGTTATACACAGACTTCAATTATCTATGCAGACTTGCACATGATAAATATCTGGAATGAAATCAATCAGGAATACTCTGTGTCCACTCCTTTGTAGATAGCTTTCCAGAGATAGACTCTACTTTTACTATCTTGATGAATATTCTACTTGGGAAGTGGAGCAGGAGCTGGACCTTTTTTATTGTTTATCTTCAGCCTGGTTCTCAGTTCAGCTCTAGCAGGAACAGGCCTCTGTATAACGCCTTTAGCTAGATAGAAGTCTTATGTCTAGTTACATTGATAAATAGAAGCCTATCATGATCTACTAAAGTCCTCTCCTGCCTTGAAGGTTCTGTGTTATAGTCAATAAGCAAATGGCTTTTTTTCTTCTTTTCTGCTGACAGTATAATTCCCTCATCTATTCACAAGTCTGTAGATACATTTCAGTGATTTCAAGAAGATCAAACCAGCTTGGCAAGGCTGTTTGAAAGAGGTGGAGGTAGATGCTCCAGTGTATAGTGTGGCCTTCGGTGCTGTTATGGTTTTCATACTCATTTTGCTCTGTTCAAATTAATGCATTTCCATAATTTTTCCCTGTTTGCTCTTCATGAAGTTAAAATGCTTAGCTAGCAATCATGTCTCAGTGAAACATTTGGACTTGCTACATTTGCTTTGTAAATTCCTCTTCATAGGATATATTCTCTCAAATTCTTCCAAAAACTCAGTTCCCACAGTCAATAAAACATACGCTCCTGTGTCTCTCTCTACTCTCCTTGGCTGAGTCTAGCTGCTGAGAGAGACTGTCAAGCTGTGTGCGAACACTTTTTGCCCATGGTTTTATAGTGGCTGATCTTTCCCATACAGCAGATCGATTGCATCATCTGTCATACCTTAGAGCAGGCTTCCACGAGCTCAAACTCCTCTCCGCTGGGCTAGTCCAGTGCTTGGGTGCTCATCAGGGAACAGATAGTACCGTGGGAAAGGGCATCAGGCTTGTGCAGGTAATGCTCTCTGCTTTGAGTCTATAGAACTAGTGCTGTGCTGCTTGTGGAGCTCTTTGGTTAGATGCACAGCCAATCCCTTTAGCATGTGTTGCTGTTATATACAGGACACATCAGTTTTCCTATGAAGAGGGGTGTTTACTTTGTGCCCTGGGTGAAGTCTAAAATGAGTAGTTCTGTCCCACTGCTAAAGCTTCCACTTATCTGATGATACATCATAATTGAACCTGGCTTTTTTCACCAGTCTTGATTCCTGACAAACTATTTTCAGTGGGACATCTAACCACTGTCAGAGTATGGCACACGGCATCCATTTACACTGAAGCTTTGACTGTTAACACAAAAGCAATGCTCTAGTGCAGAAAAATCTGCAGCAAAAATGTCCAAATTCAGGTGCATAAATGTGGCATGAATCTATTCATGCTCGTGCTAAAGTTAATGACAAAACTACAATGTCATTTCCTGTGTGTTTGCAAAGCTTTTGTCTTTTGTTTGCTTTACGCTTTCAGAATAGAGGCCAGTAGAGGACTGACATGTTTGATTTGATATGTAAGATTTAACTGCTGAATTCTGCCCATAATAAATGCAAGGAATGTGATGCAAGCCCAGAGTTTAAGATGCAGCTTTTCACAAAGTGCTGAGCGTCACGAAGATGTATCACACTTGATGCTGCAACACAAATGCAGCCGCAAAGCCTCTTCAAGGTCATGGTTAACAGCTGTGCTTTTGCATACTCTGACCTACAAATCAGATGTTTTCCTGTGTTCATGAATTCAAAAGATTAGGTTTGGACAACTCTTAAGCCTGAAATATTCATGATGGGCTCTAGCACATTGCTAGAGGTTATTTTAAACTGTGGAAAATAATTTGTATTTTCAAAGTATGTCATATAGGACACTATGAGACAAACTGTGAGTCACTCTAAAAAAAACCTGGGTTGATCTATAATGTATTCTTTCAATAAATATTGAACAATAAAATACTTATTCAAATCATCATTATACTCTTTTCATTTGTTTATACAGTGATTAGCATAATTCAGCCATGGTTCATGAATAAGAGGAGGGTTCATTTTTATTGCAGCTCTAATAATAACCTGGTCTAGACCAAGATTATCTTCCATGCTGTAGCAGTATTACCATGAGTCCTATTCTGAAGAGATTTTTTTAGCTCCTGGAAGCTTTTCTACCCAGAAAAACCTTACATTTTTTGATGCTACTTAGTGGAACTTCCAACCACACTGTTTGGAAGTACATGCACAACGCCGATGAGAAATCAGCTACAGACGCTTATCTGGCAAGTGTCTCCAAAAATCAACTCCATTTCTTCAAGGGGTTATTCATATCTTTAAGCATTTGAAAGTGGTCCATAGGGTTTTGTAATCTGAGATGTTTTATTGGAATGGATACTCAGATTCGTGCCGTTAATGGGCGTGAATCTATGTTGGGAAAAATACTGGGAGTCCCAGATAGCAGTGTTTTCCCTTTATTACCAGAAAAGAGTGGCGGGGGTAACAATGGTGTGAGTTTTCTCAGTTTTTGCCAGTGTACATCAGCTTTAATTTGGAAGGACAGTTCACATAGTCATTTAATCCTTACTGCCTTTACTACTGCTGCCAGCTCAAGTTCCTATTACTGCTAATTGCTGTGGTGGATTTTGTTTTGGCACAAATCCATTTGGAACAGCTCTAATTATTAACATCTACAGTGGAAGGACATTGCCTTTTATATGTGACACATATGTTAGGTAAACAAATCAAAGACTCCTCCGCTTGCTATTGCTAAACTAGCTTCTGTAATTTCTTCACAGTATGAAAAACGTGAAGAAAATCGTTCCTCCATCTGCCAAAAATACAAAGCGTACAGTCAAGTCACATAAAATTAGATGAAATGTTAGCTGCCGGGGGAAGACTTAGTATCACCAAAAATGTAATTTTACTCAGATGTATTTTCTCAAAATAGGACTAGAAAAAACAACTCACCATCCACATAGTAACGTTGCATAACACAGATGGCTGTTTTTTACTGAAAAAGAAAAATAGTGAATTAATGGCAATTAAGCATCCAGTGTACGATAAAACATTGCTAAGAGGTAGTCTAAGGAAAGTAGGATAATACTTGAATTATGCTGGAACTGGCTTTAGAAGTTGTAACTTTATTCAGGGGTGGTGTAAGCTTAACTGCATGTACGTCACGGAGACGTCACTGAATGTACATTTGCAGCCAAAGGTCTTTGCATTCCAGGACTGTCTTTTACTTTATATTTTACTTTATAATATCTAGTGTTATAAAGGACAATTTTATTCCCTCTTTAAATAAAAGAACATCTGAACTCCAATACTATTGAAGTTAATTTCTAAAAATTGATATCGGAAATTATGTTAACTGTCCCTGTGCCCTATGACATGGACATTGAATAGAGAAGTAAAAGATAAAAGGAGAGAATGAAGGACTCATTATTTACCTCCAAATGCCATCTCTCTAACCACTGTTCAGAATCAAAGGAGAAACAGCTTTGTTTAACTTAAAAATGTACTAGGAACTCCAGTGCTAGAAAGTAGGAAGCAGGAAAAGGAATTCACTGCGACACTAAGTTCTTTACCAGCAGTTGTCTTGCCATTAACAATTACATATCACAAAAATGTTCTGGTAGCTGGATAAAATGGACAGTTAATGTTCTAAAGACTTCCCCCTTCTCTTGTTCTCTTTTTTTTCTTTTCTTATTTATGAATCTGCTGTCTAAATCCATCACTGGAAAGCAGTTAGGAGCCTACCAATTTTTTCCTAATACTTCCCATATTTATCACAGGGGCTGAAAGAGGTATTAATCTGAACTAAAATTCAGCAGATTCAGAGTCTGAGATGAATAGAATACATTTGAAAATACTGTTTTTTGCATCCTCTAAATAAAGCTTCTCTAAGGCCCAAAGCAGGGACTGAAGAAAGGACAGGAGTCAGAGCACAAGAACAGAACCAAAAGTTGCCCCTACTCAGAATAGTCTAGTGAGACCTACAGAAAGTAAGTCCCGCTTCTGTGAGGCCTGTAACGCTAGCGTGAACAGTTACTTCTCCGTCTGGCTGGCAGTCCTGCTGAAGGCTGTGGCCCTTACTTGGGGAATGGCAGTTTTCAGCTCAGTAGATGCCTTGGCAGAAGAACAGTAATTTTTATCACCTCTAAACTGGATTATTGTAATGCATTATGCTTAATAAAGAGCTCTCAGGAGCTCCAGGTAGCAGAGAAGATAGCCAAGTTAATGATGCTGGCTAGGTCAAAGTGAGCACCTAACTTCTGTGCTTTGGCCTATGTTCCCGTACATTTCTAGGTGAAGTGATGATCTAGGAAAGCTGTAAGTAACACTGGACACAACTAATGTTCAAACTGCCTCGCTCTGTTGCGTGTTTCCTGGCTGGCTACAAAGCTTGTTGGAGTTACTGCGAGGCTGGCAGCATTTCTTGATTTTGGACTGCTCAGTGAGAACAATCTTTGCATTTCTCATTGCAGCCATCTTGCTGTGACAGGTATTCAGATGACAACAGTTTGATTTGTCTGACGTTGCAGAAGTATCTGCAAGAGGTCATGCCTATTTATTACTTCTGCAGATCAAGGATGCAAAAAACATGAAACTACAGAAATGCATCTTAACTAGAACACACAGAAAATTTTAACACCATCCCAATTTACATCAGCTCCACTGCAAGTTCATTACAGGCCTGCTCTGGAATTTATCGAAGACTGTGCATCAATGTTGCTCAACACAAAGACGAGCATAACTTTCTTTGGCTATCAGTTGGGTGCTGAACAACTTTCTCACAGTTTTTTCAGCTCGAGGTATCTCAGTTGTAGGGCTCCCCTTTGTCACACGTTTTTCATGTCAACTTCTATTTTATCTTTCCAGCCTCCATGGTTACACATTGTCACCCTTCAGCAGTGGCTCTGCAGGACGCTGGGAACGGGAGAGTGACACCCCCCTCCCGCTACATGACTCACTGAAAAACATTAGCTGTCAACAGTCGTAACATGAACCTGGTCCCTCAGCTCATTGCTTTACATAATATAGTCCAGATAAAAATGTCAGATTTTGCTGCACATAAGTCCCTGATTAAGACAGCATAGCAAATTAAATTACTCTCTCCTTTAATGTCAGGGCTACCGTTGCATTTGCGAGGTGAAAGAGAATGGAAGATTTTTAGCGGTTTGGTTCATGGGAAAAAAAAGAGCTTTGAAAAAACTTAGGCAATCTGACAGCCACTTCTCAGTTTTACCCCACAGTCACTTTTCCAGTGGAAATCTTTAAGGCTATAGAGCCTATACTCTTTTGCACATACTCTTTTGCCCTCTGACTATTCATAGAGTTCTCGGATCTCTATTCTTCCTACCTGGTTCCATTTGGAAAATATTCTTAAATGCCTGACACATGAGATCCAAAATAGAGCAAGATAAGTGACAGTCATGAGCAATGAAAAGTTTCCATGACTTTTAAAAACACTAATGAAAACATTTTTTTCAATAAATCAACATTTCTGTTCTTTACAACTCACAGCCTGCAGCATTATGGTAGTCTATCAAATTCAAAAAGGAAAAACTGGTTATATAAACAAAAAACCACAAACTAGTTACTATTTATCAATAAATCAGTATTTTCTGTGCTCATCTTGATACTCTGGAGCAGATCTAAAGTCACTGTCTGTACTAAACTGCAAAGAAGTAGTCAAAACAGAAACAAAGAGATTGGGCTGTTTTCACTCTGCTTTTTTAACTCATTTAGCAACATAAGCCTTTACTTGTGATGCAGATAAAGACCTGAATTCATATATATAGTAAATGCACAACCAATGGATCTACATACCAGATATCCCTATTCCTATTTGCCTTCTTAGTTTTATCATTTAATTTGGAGGCCACATGCAGATAGTTCATGTTTCCGTCGCGTTAGCCACTGCACGCACACGGGACAAAAGCCAGCCCCTTTCCCAAACGCCGTGCCGTCCACACATAGGTGTTAACGCTCCTCAGCCAGGAGAAGGATAAAAAGACCCAGCTATGGGCTGTGCATAGTGCTGAACCAACTGGGTCTTCAAGCCACTAATGCACCCTCTCCTAAGCTCTGCCTATTTGATTTGGTGGCTGGCCTCAGCATAGAGCACAGTCACTCCAGGGCTGTTCCCTCCTGCAGCTAGCTGCCTGCACTCCCGGCAAGGGTTTTGGGAGCCCACCATCACCAGGCACCCACACACCACGAGAACAACCTCTTTGAGAAAGCTAAGAGCCAAGAGCAGAGAGTCAAGGCACTGTTTCTCTCTTTTCACTGTAAGATTGTCTATGCAGCAGGAGATCCTTAATTCACCGTATAAACTTGTTACGGAATTGCTTAGTTCTGCTGGAGTACTTGAAATTTCAGTAACATGACTTCACTCCCAGCCGTTACCTGCAAAATTGGTTTTCTTTCCTTTTCCTCTTATGTAGTAACTCAAAACATAGTACTGAAAATCAAAAGTAGAGTAGAGAAGCAAAATGAGCACAAAACTAAAGCAGTAGACAGAAATGAGTAGGCTAATGATGCCTCCTGCAGACCTGACTCTGATTCAGTTTTTATTTTTCACGGTACAAGGGAGCTAAGATATCAAATTTAGTCAAAAGTAGAGCTAGTCACGGGTCAGAGCAAAACTTTGAATGACTAAATCCTTGAAAACGAAGACTTAAGGTGAAAATATGCAAGACCCTGCCCTTAATCGGTTCTGAGATCTCGTTAGTAGAATGTTTCTACATCAGTTTCCAGGGTTCTCAAATCAGAGTATGTTATCTGCTAAAATCACCTTCAAATCCAAATATGTTAGGAGCTTTATAATTAACAATTTTATACTCAGCTTTCAGAAAATGAGTTGTAAATTAAATTTCTAGTTAAATTCTATAGATTCTGACTTGGTTAGTAATTGGTTCATTTTTAATTACAAGGTAAATAATTAACTAACAAGCCTCTATTATTTCATTCCCAAAGTTATGTTCTGCCCTTCAAGAGCAAGAAGAGGTAAAGAGCATTTTGTTTTTAACCAGAAAAACTGGGAGTAGGCTCAATTTCTCCCTCCTTTCTGATGGCTTGGACCATGACCCCCTTAACTCACCCTGCTCCCACCCGCCCCTCTCTCCAGCACGAATAAGGAGGTCTCCAGCCGGTGAAGTGAGCCATGTAGCAAAGAGCATTTTCTCTGTTTTTCAACTTTTAAATTTCTTATTTTAAGACTGTGCTTAGACATCTGCTAATATAGTATTCATTTGGGGATATGATGTAGAGCAGATGTGAAGCCCAACAGAACAAACCACAGACAAATTTTGACAGGAGTTGGGATGCTGTGAATATTGTAAAGGCAAATTACTATTCTGGGTGTTAACCTCAGGTCTTTCTTGACTGGACAAAGATTTTCAATGTTCTTCTCATTAATAAATGTTGATATTTTGTAGGTTTGTTTTTAAGGGTTTTTGAAGTATTTAGGCACTCTAAACTTTATTCTGGATGTGGTATATTTGGTGGCAAATATGGATAAAAATTTGTTTTAACTGGAGTTTTTCAGAAATTTTAACTTTGGACATCTTAGGAGGAGTGACTCATTATCTTGGTACGTGCAGAGGTCATATAAAGGAGTAAACGAGTAAAAGGGAAAATATTGAAATTAAACCTATATGCAACTCAATGCTGCCCTTCAAGAGGAGAGCTGGAGTCGTCATGAAGCAAACAGCCTCTGACTTCCTTCAGTCCCTGCAGAAGCTGGGGAGATGCGGGATGGAGTGGATGAACAGCCCAGAGAAGGCGTGTAGGTCCAGATGGAGCATGCACACAGATCCTTTCCCCACTCCTCGCTATACTCCTCCCAAACTCCACAGCCACTGCAAGCTGGGTAAATGCAGGCCTTCTCCGACTGAAGCAGGGAAAGAGAGAGGGAACAGAGGAGGAATAAAAACGTCACTTGTACTAACTTCTTGCCTCTGAGCTGCTTCAAGAAGAAACTGCAGCATGGGCATCACTGGCTTCAGCAGGAGCTGTGCCTGGGAAAGAGGGAGTGAAGGGTCTGTAAGCTGCCCAAGCAGGAGTGCATTCTCCCGTGCTCTGCTTGGTGGGAAACTTCCTGTATTTCCAGGGGTTACCTCTTCCCCCCGAAAAAAAAGGGCTATTTTTAATTCACTGGTTGTACGGCTACTTTCCAAACAGCAGGATGGAGGTTTAATTAAAACTGCACCTGGTACTAACATAATCCAGAGAAATCCCATCCATTTCAGGGATCAAATCCCTGCTGAGGTTGGTTAACCAGAGTGATACAGTTTAGGCATTTCTGTACTCTTCCTTGAATTTAACTGTATTTCTGTGAGAAAAGCTGCCAAAACCATTCAAATCTCTAAAACATTTATATGACATTGAAAATGGCTTTTTAAGGTCACTTGGTGGATAACAGATGAAGAACACCAAGTGCATTTTAATATTTGTGCTTCTCTTAACCTTAGAAATGTCCACAAGGGTGAACAGAGAAAAAACAGCCGAAGCTCCTAACGCTGCTATTTTACATGCCTATCTGCCTGTCAGGGAAGGCACAGCACCTTCATTGCTAAACACACACTCAAACATTAATTCCTTCTTCTACTGAGAACTGTGTATGCAAATAATACTATTGCGATTACAGGAAAAATCCTGCCCTTTTCTGGAGAGTCAGCAGATTTAGGCCGTGGTTTTGGAAACACTAACAGATGCTTAATGCCAGGAGGGTACATGGGCTGTGTAAAAATGAATGAATATTTAAAAGGCTGTTGATTTGAATATGGGGAAAACAAAAATAGAATTTGGCATAATGAAAGTGTCTAAGTCATCTCATGAAAGTGTATGGTATGTTTGCAGGATCAGAACTACATTTTGAAAACAAAATAATTGGTAGGACAATTTACATGAGGGCACAATCACACTGTAACAAAAATGTGAAGGAGTACAAGACAGTTCTCCAGACTGGTCAAAAACAAAGCCAAACAGTCCTTCCACTGATGATTTATTTTATCTTAATTCATTTTAGGGAGCTATAAAAATAAGATAGATCAGGTATCTACCACTAGAACAAGAAAGAGGGACTATATTAATCACTAATAAATTCAACACTTGTTTTGGAATGTTCTCAGTACTTACAGCTCATCAGCTAAAAAAGAAGACAAGAAATTACTAAAATAATAAACTAAGTAAATTAAAGTAACATGGACACAGAGCTTTTATAGAACAGCACGGAGCTAGGAATCAGTTTTCCAAAGAAAGGGATACAGTTCTAACACCTCCTGCAATTTTATGGCAGGGATAGCTGATATTTTGCCGAATGCCTTACATTTGAAGAGGAATGAGTATGCTGGAATCTCATTTCTATCAGAAAAGACTCTGCCTCTGAAGATACAGGAAAAAGTTGAAAATGTAAACTAGATGAACCCCAAAGCCTCAAATAAAAGATATTTCTGAGCTTTCATATAATTTTGAATCCTGGTTTGTGAGTTTGTGATAAAACTTGAGACTGACAGTATCCTGGATCTCTGTCATCAGTAGAAAGCATCTGTCTGAAGCTAGGGAACCTGTATAAACTTGCATCTGGGTCTTATCTTCTTCTGAGTTACAGCAGAACAAATTGAAAGTAATGGCACTGATTTCAAAAGAGGATTAGCCTTAGGTTTTTGTTTTACTCAACTCTTTTTATTTCTTCTTTGATAATGATTTGATACTTTAGGAAATGAACCATTAATTTTGTATCCATCTACCACTTCTCATCTGGAGAAATAACAATTTATTTTAAACTTAAGTTTAACTCTGTGCCATTTTCAGTATTCTAATTAGAAGTATGATCATTTTATTTAGAAAAAGGAAGAAAAGAGTCTATAAATTTGCAGCACAATACTGTATACTTTTTCCCTATATCAAGTTTGGGCTATAGCAATTAGCTTTCATTTTCATACATTTTTGGCATCTTTAACGTTGAATTATTAAAAGGTGAGTAGATAGATTTATGGCATAAAGTAATGCCTCCCTATTTGGAGTGTCTTTGTCCTCTGTATGTGCACATATCCTTTTTCTTTTTATCCTGACACATCAGGTACTACTTCTATATATTTGCAAGGCAGGAGAAGAGACCCACATCCACCTCAGGGATTTTTAAGCCTGCAAAGCAAGCCGTTCTAAAACGTCCACCAGTCAGATGGTCAGGGCACTGAGCTACAGTGTGGATGGGTTAGGTCCTTTGACTTGTCTTTCCTAATTCAGACCTATTCCAGTTTACATAAATAAGTATACCTTTGAATGCAGAACTGGATCTGGATCTAGTTGCTGTAAGTTCAAGAATCATTGCTTTATGAAATTCCTTTCTGTTCTCCCTCCACTCCCTCTCTGAGTCCCCTATTGAAAACAGAGGACTTTGGGGTTTTGTCCTGAAGCAGGGAATAAGAAAAAAATTGAACGCCTCCAAAAGGCATGTGATGGGAAAATGGTTTCCTGCCCAGCCCTGCTGGCAAATGCAGTGGGTTAAATGCTAACCCTAGTGAAGCCAGTTAGAGTTTTCTCTTAGACTTGACTAGGGCCAAGATTTGTATTTTCTTTTTCATTAACGATGTAGTAATTTGAAGAACCACAAGAAGGAAAATAAATTCCATTTGAAGTGGGCTTTTTAAAAATTAACAAATTATACATAGAAAGAATTTGAAAACTCTACTTCTTGTTACGTGTTTTGCACAAGAATGTTTTGACAGATGGATGCATTCAGACAGAGAAATTGAGAAAATGAACCCAGTAAAGATTTCCTGATTATTTTTGTTTCCAATTTCTTGAATATTTGGATGACTAAATGCAAAACTATGTTTCTATGTCTGGGAGGCAATTAACAACAACAAAACTGTGGAAAACTCTTTCATTTTATTTGATTAAAAATAGAGCTAAAGTCTGAGTCCTGCAAAGGACACACTTTACGTGACTGCAGAGCATTACTGAGTTCAAAGGAACAACTTAAATTTGAAAATTTAAACATATACCAGAGGATGTGGATAGCTGACCTTCCCCGGCTCAGTCTCCGTCCCAGCTCCCTGGCAGGGAGCGCGGGCCCTGCACCCCAGCCACTTGGCTCGAGCCGCGGGGAAGGTAGGGTTAAGATAAGACCCTGGTTACCCTCATCGGAGAGGTGCAGTTGGCATCTCAGAACAACGAGATTTTAAAGATCCACAGCAGAATTTATCAAAGCTCTTCTGTCACCGCTCTAAGCATATGCATGGCTACAGCCCTTCTGTACAAGCTGGTGTGCATTAAAGAATAAACCACTCAAAGTTAAAACTGATACACTGCTTTAGTAAATGCAACTTAATACTGCGTCTACCCTGGTATACTGACATTTAGACATGTGTTTGATACTACTTGAATAAAACCCAAAGTAACATGTAAGTATGTATTTACAGAGCCACGGCTCTAATGACTAATACTGGTATCAGGAGGTCCTTTGGAGTATTACTCTTCTTTTTGTATAATCCAATATTTTTTCCTCAGAATAAGATATTTAAAAGACAGGAAAATATAGACAGATTCAAATAGTGTCCAGCATCTACACAAAAAGAGGAGAAATAAAAAAGATTCATCCACAGTTGGATTTTGTTGCCTTATACTATGGGAATTTAAATTCAGTCAATTGTTTTAACTTTGTTTGTAACAGGGATGCAATTAAGCCAATGTTCTGACACTGAGTCAAACAGCAGGCATAGCCGGCTTTAAAAGCATATTTTTCCATATATCATTCTTTCACTGTTCACCTTTCAGTAAACATAAACATTTCTGGGAAGCTGAAACATCTTTGGCCTGAGAACTCTCTAGTAATCATCTTTATCTTTTCATAAAATAGTATTTGTAATAATACTTTCTCATCTTGAATGTTGTTATACATAAAATTACTACTTTCAGTTTTCTAGGACAAATGAACTTCTAATTCACCCTGAAATCCTTTTACCTTTCACAGGGATATTTAAATATCAGGTTTCGGTTATCTCATTTGTGCCTACAGAACTATCATCAGTCTAGTTTATGGCTGAAACGTTACACCAATTACTCCCTACTGCATTCCAAGCACATTAGCAAGCCCATTCTCCTCTTTAATGAATATGTGTTAGCTGAGATTCCTTATGAATGTCTGCCCCTTTCAGATATCTGCTTAAGGCCACCGAAGGCTTCATTGCTTTAAAACATGAGTGTGGCTTCTTTAATTAAAACTGTGAGCCTTAAAAAGAAAGTTTTTTTTTTAAATGATAAAGAATTCAAAAAGCATGGCAGGTTAGAAGTCAGAAGACCTCTTAGAGAGAAGCCAGTGGGGTTTTTTTCCATCAGCCTTCCTTTTGATGTAAGGGCCTAAGTGCAAATTTATGTGAGCATACTTACTACTTGAGAGGCATCAAGCTTGTAGGAGGCAATATTTTCCTGAAACAAATTAGCCTGGCACAGTAGGAAACCTGCTACCAGCTGAGAAAAACAATATATGATAGTATTATGTGATGTTACCAGCAGTTTTATATACAGTAAATGGTATTCTGTAGTATAACCTGTAGGTATACCTCTAATCTACAAAACAGGCCACCTGAAGAAGTTGTCCCTTTTTTATGCTTTTATATAAAGATTTGAAAACAAAATCTGCTTGTTTTCAGAAGCATCAGGAATGATCAAACTTCCTTTTAATTTTTCTACCAGGCAACTTCTGGTAGGGCTGAAAGAAGTGTTTGCAGATACTAGGGGAACAAGTACAGATCCTACCTGTTTCTTGCTTAAGTGTTGTATATTCCTAGGTCATTTAGTATTTCATATGGGTAATTATACATATTTTAATCTCATTTAACCATATTCAATTGTATTTTGCTCTGACAATTTATTTTGAAGAAAAAAATTATTTATTTATTTGTTTATTTATAGACAAATCAGAAGACTAAAATAACTTTTCATTTTGCTTCAGGATGTCTAAATTAATCTTTACTGTACAGCTATTAATTATTTCCTTTTCTATACTTCAAATGGTATATTTATATTTTATATACATGTTCTATGTATGTTATGATGTGAAAAAATGTGTATTGCTTTTATTAATAACTTTTCTGTGGTATGTATATTAGGACTCCATAAAATGGATATTTTAGGACTCCAAGTGCTGCATAAAGTTAGGCAATAAAAGCTCCTGATAAGACAAATACTAGAATATTGTATTAGGTATGGTCTCTAGTCATGCACAACACAGACAAAGCCAACATTAAGTTCCAAAATATTTACACAAAAATATTTACACCGTTACCATTAAAGTAAGGGACTAGCTTTTTGTTTTAAGAACAAGTTTGAGATCCCAGCTACCCACTATTCTAAATATGGAATGTCCTTTTCAATAAAAGACATTAGATTTTTACATTTCTGGGCATAGAGATACTTCAAAGTTATGATAATTTCTTGGATATGATCTCAATTTGCAACGTTAGAACCCCCAGTTAAGAGGAGTTTTAAACAGCATGCTTGATTTTAAGTATGTGAGCAGTCATCCTCCTTGAGTAGTTTCATTATTCATGTTCTTAAAACTGGATGCCTACCTAAGAAAGTGGGTGAATCATGGCCTAAATCAAGAGTTGCCATATTTAATTCAACTTACACTGCTGTGAGATCAGAATGAAACTTATAGGGCCCAATTCTTTACTTCTTGTCACATTCTTTTTAGTTGTTGTGCAAAGTGAGTATCAAATACTGTTGAACCCGATGTCTCCACTGCTGCGTCTGCTACACGGAGCTAACAACGTGCAGTGCAAAGGAGCCTGGCTGCATTCTATGTTATCTTAAAGCAACCTCTGTAGAAAATCCTGTTTTTGCAGTTTACCTAAGTATCTTCTCACACGAGTATGATCTCTACTAACAAATGCCAAGCTGCAGCTTCTCTGTGCTGCCAGGCCATGCTGACATTGGGTATGGTCGGGCGAATGGCACGGGCAAGCCTGAAACTGAGCTTCCCTGACCAGGCTAAGCTCTCAGCAAGGGCCAGCTGAACTCAAATATTCAGAAATTTCGGGTAAGTCGACACAATACATCCAGAGTAATATATCGTGATGGAATATTTGGATCACAGAGTTGTGATATGAATCTCCCAATAACAGTGGATCAGAAGAGTCCTTCATTCTACAGATAACTCTCTCTGGACCATAAGAAGAAATTTTGACTTGATTTTGTCCCTAAAGCATACTATGAAGCTGCTCCAGGAGTTTGCATCATGAACAGAGATACTGGCTATGATCGTGGAGGAGCTGAGCCCCGTAAGCTTCTAATGCAGCTATCTGCAGTGTGCTCACTAGTGCATTTGTGCCGTAATTAAGTATAAAATGGTGTAGGCTGACAGAAACAATGACCCAGGAAAGTAGAAAAGTATGAAAACACAGTGATAACATTGTAGGAGGTTAATGATAAAGACTTACAAAGGTTCAGATAAAGCTCTTACACACACAGCTGCACACTGACAAAACGCTGGACTAGACACAGGCTCCCCGTTCTGCAGAAGCAGTTATGTGCTTCCTCACTCTTAGCCCCACTCAGACACCACACTCTGCCAGCAGAGGACTATGCATGTCACTGACATTTCTTGTAATCCTGACATCGAAGCAGCGACATTAGTACCAAGGAAACACAGTCTACATGTCTTTAATCCTCCGGTCTTCTGGATGCTATAGAAAGAGTTACAAGACTCTTGTGAGGACTTGTTACTCATATGAAGAGTTATAGGAGCAGTCCATGATTATTCACGCTCTTTTTTCCTCTCCATGATGATTCACAGTACAGCAAATATACATATATATCTGTATAATATTTTTCCTCCTGAAGAGTGAATCATCTGTACTATTTTGAATAGACTCATTATCCAGTGGATTAGCACCGTACAAAATGGTGCAATGTAGACTTTCCCTCACAGATTTGGTTAAACCTATGTTCCTCTGCATTAGGAGGAGCTGTAATGGTCTACGTTCTTTTCTCACTGGCTAGTGTACACAAAATTGTTAACTCTAGTTATTAAGCAAATAAAAGGGGGTCACAGTTCCTATGTGATGTCATATATTCTTTGTGGGTCCTCATAATATAAAGCACATATATGGACCAAATCTTTGAGAAATCTATTTTACATTGGTACACTACAATACCAGGACTGAAAAGTAATGTTAGGCATATCTTAGCCCATAAATGGGCTAAGATATATTTGTGACCTTATTCAGAGTTTTCCTGTATGCTTTTTGCCTAAAATGTAGTCTGTGGAAAACATCAATCATCAAATCAAGGAAATGTGACGCTCGTCAGTCTATCAGGTCAAACATTTTCTGCTTCCCCATGTTGTCTGGTGGTCCATGACGTTACAAATAAATGTTTTCTGCAGGGATGGGGGTAAGATTCATTTCTTCCACATGACCTTTACAAGTGCAGTTATCCCTGTCACCTGAGCAGCTGACAGTTTAATATGCCCGTCTGTTTAATTATCCTGATGGAGATTTTATTTAGACCTCATTCAAGGTTGATGGTGGTTACTCAGATGAGCATGAACCAAAAATTCTTCCTCTTGAGGCAAGCTTTTTCAGAAGTGCAGGGGTATTGCTTTCTGAAGTTTTCTTCTGACCGTCTTTAAATTATAACAACTCTCTAGTTTGAGTTTATTAAAGAACAAGAAACTTGACTGTGCTTGGTTCCCTTATCAAGTATTGAGGTCAGTTGAGTGAGCAGCTCAGACTATAACCTATATGCAGAAATAGAGACTGATTCAGAACTCATTCCTCAGCATTAAAAGCAACTCTAAATTAGGCAGAGGAGTTCAGATAATAGTGATTAAAAGCGTGACACAAAGAGGTTCTGAATCCCAGAGGATTCAGTGGAAGCTGTCAATATTCAGCACCATTCAAGACAAAATCCTCTGTGTTAGAGCTTATCCTGTCCAGAAACCTGTAACATTTTCTGTAACAAGCTAGGAACCTGTAAACATTTTCTTGAAGTATAGCTGAGTGTCCAGACGTTGCTGCTGTACCTAAGGAAGACTGAACACAGAATGGTATGTTTAAGCTGCTAACCTATGCAAACATTTTTGCTATGTATTTTGCTCATGTAGAGTAGTTAGAGGAATGCCTTATCGACATCGCATGAAAAAGCAAGTATTTATTCTTATTAAGAAAAGGAGAAAGGAGAACTAAAGTCTGATCTAGTGCATATTGATCAACTTCAGAATAACAAAACTAACTTTTAGGGAGTCAGGCCACTGAATTAAACTGGAATCTGTTCCACTGCCATAAAGGGAAGCCAATGCCCTAATATTGTCAGGATAAGAATAAATTAAATATTTGTATTTATTTTTCTTTAAATTAAGAGGTTACTCCATCTTACAGGTTTTTCCACTGTTATTAACAATATATCCCATTAACAGCAAAGAACATGTAGGGGTGCCTGAAAATCACGTTGGCTCATTCCTGTTGTATTTAAAGAAGGTAAGGATCTATACAGCCATTTATACACTAACACGTCAGTGGTATAAAGTTCCTTATAATACAGTAAAAACCTATTCAGGTCTTCACAAATATGATTCTCCTCCTCTTGTCAATGATTAGTAGCCCCACCAAAGTCAATGAAAAGACAATACTATAAAACAGATACGAGTCAAACAGACCTGCCTCATCTGCACTACAGTGGTCTGGTGCTGTTTGCAAGAAGCTTTTGCTGTATATTAAAAAATTATTTTCATTCTCGGCTTTCTATCTGCTTTTAATCCCTCTTGTTCTTCCAGAGCCCTTTTGCTGGTATGCAGGAAATACAAGAAGAAACCACTGATGTCAGATAAAAATACATTGATTTTAATAAATTTGTCTTTAGCAGCCTCCTTCTTGCTCTATACCCAGACAAACCTTTATACCCACTGAAAGCATTTTGGAAGCAGACTGAGTTTAGGAGTTCAGTGTGAAAAATGGACTAAAAAAGCTTTGTCTGGTCTTGATTTACTTAAAGAATGAGCCAAATGCCAAAGAGAAATATTTGGAAAGTGCTTTTCTTCCAAGAAAAATGTCAACAGAAATGCACAAACATTCTTTAAAACACATTTCATAGAACAATTTCGAAAGAAGGTCCTAAAAATTTGGGCTTGGAAATGTTGCTGTGCTAACTCCAAGGAGTCACCGTTCATGCCCTGTTCTGCTGCACGTGTTGGGCTCCGTAGCAGGGCCGTACGCACGCCCTGCGCACCAAAGTCTTCCCTCTGCTCACGCACCCCCAGAGTCCCTGACCACGGTACATCAGGAAAAAGGCAGGACGATGGAGAAGGAAGTCCACAGAGGAGAGCAGAGCTATCAGAGAGACCTGTTCCCATTTTTACAGCCAGTATCTTCATTTTAAATGAAGAATTAGACAGACCTAGCTTACTTCGCTTTTACAGTTATTATACTGATAATCTTTACACAATAAATGATGCAAAGCAAAAATGACATCCTAAATTTAAAAGTGTAAACATTGTTCACTGGAATCACTCAGTTAAAACACATACTGAAAACAATCTAGACTGTGTGCCTCTCTTTATCTTGGGATCTTACAAGGCACAGGGAGATTTTGGAGAAAGCATCATAATTATTTAAGACAACAAAGCCAAAGTCACTTAAATATTATGCTCCTACTCAAACTTACCACAGAGCCTGCAACCGAAACAAGTGTCAGCGATACTAAGTTTTGTCTTTTAATTCATAACAACCTGTTTGACTTCAGTAACTGTTGTCTGTTAGAATACCAAATACAGCCATTCTTCTTCCCAGTTATAAGCACCATCTGCCATTTAATGTGTTTTCAGTGACTCATTATTCTGTACTTAAATTGACTTTGAACAGACACTGCCGTTTTATTGCTGCTGTGCTTTGCACCACCAGCTAGGACCCTTAAAGTCAATACTGATAATGTTAGTATCTTTGAAAACAGTGTCCAGGCTTGCATAACTGATGCTACAACTTCATTTAGAGCACTAATACTGCTTTCCATATCTAACACTTTCTAAACTCATGAGCACACAATGTGGTACAACTGCACTGTTTTTCACAGAGTAATATCTCAGGGTATGTTTTCAAAGGGGACCCAAAAATGTTTTACATGTGCTAAAAACAGTAACAAAATAAACTGCATTTTCATGCCGATTAACCGTCTCCTCTTTAAAATAACTTCCAGAATACATCTATTTCTGTAAAGGTTCTAGCTATCAAATAGAGTCCAAGTCCTTAAATTCATATTGCTAATAAAACCAGTAGTAAAGTTCTTACTGCAACCAATGGTTGTTTTGTCCAAGTCTTG
The DNA here is from genome assembly GCF_036370855.1 of Dromaius novaehollandiae. NCBI lineage: Eukaryota > Metazoa > Chordata > Aves > Casuariiformes > Dromaiidae > Dromaius > Dromaius novaehollandiae. Next base: position 14,630,627 of record NC_088110.1, read on the forward strand.
CAAAAACAGACCTTTAATAATTACACATCACTTTCCGCTTGTATTTGCAATGTGTTTGCTTGTCATGTCAGATCTTAAGCACTGCACTTGGAGATCAGTGAATGAAAAGGCTAGATAGGCTTGATTTTATAGGGACTACTTGACCAGATGTTGACAAGTGAATGTCTTAAAAAAAAGAGTAGTAAATAATGCTAATTAAAGAAATAAAGATCAAACAAATTATTCTTTCAAAATTAAGCCCACATTATCGACTAATATCACCCTACCCAATAAGAATTTGCAAATTAAAGAACATAGACTATTCTGGGTTCCTGGTCAAGAAGGCCACTTTTGGAAAAGTCAAATTTTGGAGAAACTTTGGGGGAAACTTATCCTGAATCACCTATCTTCCCTGACACTAATTTAGGCAACACTTGACACAAAGTCTCTTGCATTCCCAAGGACTTTCAACATGACGTGAAATCAATATAAAGTCTATAGCTGAAGTATTCAGCTCTAATCCGAAGTACATACAGCAACCTCCAAATCAGGAGATGTGAAGTCCTGAATGGTACGAAGGTGAATTTGGTAGAATAAAGCTATTTTTAATAACAGGCCTTCTTAAATGCTCTATTTCTATCTTCAGATAAACCTCATAGTTGTTCCCCAAACAGACATTCAACTACTTGGAATTGATGACGGTCTGTTTTGAATTGAGCCAGTGTCTGGGATTCACTTTGTTACTAAACTACTAGATCAGGATAAAGAAACCTTCTACCTGCTTCAGATATTGCCTATTCTTATCTTCTTCTCCCACTACATACCTCACAGGTACCCTCCGCAGCTGGCATTTTTTCTGCTGGAAGTAAGGTGAGACGTCAAAGAGAAATGAAGGACCAAACCTCCCTTGCAACGTGGCAGCTCTGTGATGAGGTGCCAGCTGAGGTAGTTGTTGGCAGGACCTTTCTTCAAATTCCTGGGATAAATACAGAAGATTTCGGACATCCAGTGAAGACACTCCAGTTCTGACTGATCTCTAGGTGAGCTACAGGGGCTCAGTACCACATTTATTTTTTCTAAGATACCAGTTCATATTTACCTTAACATACACTGGTGACAAGTTGAGATAAAGTGAGAGACTCATAAACATCAAAAGAGCCAAATACTGGTCCACTGGCAATACCAGTAAAGCAGTGGATCTCTTCATATAGTTTTCTTTCTGGACAACACACAAGCAGACTACATTGTGGTCATGCCAGGATGACTAAAAGGATGGAAGAAATAATCGTCCCCCTATTCCTTGAAGGCAGACACAGCCATAATTACATACCTTAATCTCTCAGAAATTATTAGCAGCAATGGTAAGACCTGGAGATCTCAGTAGGGGCCTGTCTTTTATCTCTCCACTCCCTTTTTCGGGGGGGGACAGGAGGAACAGAGAAAGCTGCTTGTCTCCACACCTCAGTTTATTTCTTTCCTCTGCATTATAAATAGCAAATCTAACATCATAGGTTTTTTACTGCTAACAACTAAGAGAGCTTTTCCTACGGCTCCAGTGTGTGTTATAAAACATGCTGTTTTAAAAAGCAGGCAATTGCAAAAGATGAAGGTGAGCATCCAGTATTAAATTTCACGACCACAGTAACAGCAGCAAAAGACGCAAACAACAACATGCCAGTGTTGGCTGAGGATGTCTTCTCTGCAATTCTTAGCAAAGGGACAAAGCAAGGTAGCGTTAACGTCACCAGCTCCTTTCTTTAAAGAGACATTTCTTTTTCACTTGCCTCCTCCTAGTATTCAGTGTCAAAGGTTTTACAGATCACGTGTGCTAATCTTTGTAAATTTAATCAAACATTCCATTAAGATCATCCAATTTATATAAATTATACAGTGTCTATACTAGAAATAGTTCAGAAATTCTCTGCCTCCCAGAGAGAAGACTAGAACTGAATATCAAAGTAGCAAGTATAAAATGCCTTCCCTCCTCAAAGATAATCACAACCGTATGTGTGGAAAGGAGAAATAAAGTACGTTGCTCTTTGGGATTAGGGCACTCTTTTAATATGCCATTTGGCAATACGAACACAGTAAACAAGACAGAAAATATAGAAACCATGTGACTGCTTGTTCCATAGCCCTTTGCACACTGCCGCTGTAGAGTTGCTTTCAGATGTCAGTACAAAGCTGCCTGCTCCCTGATGCTCAGTGGGGAAATGTCAGGGAAGAGATAAGCAGGCTAAAAGGAGACTATCTTAGAAGCATGGACTGTTCTATCATTAGTTCTATAGATAAACTTCCCAACATATTTTTGAACATCAAATGTTATTGTCTAGCTGAGCATAAAGTCAGAAGGAGACAGTATTTTAATATGGAAGTAGGTGTGATTTCAGGACCTTCATAAAGACAGTGAGTTAGTTTAACCTTGTTAAACCATTGCTTTAAGCTGCTTGTGTACTTAAGCCATGATATTAACATGGCTCTGTTGTCAGAAAAATGAGAGAAAATATTTCCTGAAGATTTTCTTGCTATTCTTGACTTTTAAGAGTAAATGAGTTGTCTTCAGGTGAACATTAAGATGTCATGGAATGGTAAATAAAGGTCAAATTCTGCCCATACAAGTATCAGCAATCTTCAGTTTTGTGGCTCAAGGAATTGTTCTGAAATATTTCCTGAACAGGGACTTCTTGCAGTATCTGATGAGCTACTTTGTGCTGACTGTTTCAGCACAGGAGCTCAAATGCTTCAAACAGTGTGCAAGCTGACCTTCTGGGAAAATCCTGAAAAGTTGAGAGATTTGCACAGTGAAAAGATCTGCACAGCAAAGGACTATTAAATTACCCATGTGTGTCTGGTCTACCAGTGTCAAAGGGGATCAAAATTAGGGGCAGCCCCCACCATCCCTTACTTTTCAACGAGTTCCACAGTGCAGGAGAACATGTCTGGACCAGAACTGAAAAGAGGTGGGTTTAGACCACCTTAGTTAACACATTATGACGGACACCATCAAAGATCGGCATGGTGACAGACAAGTTAATGTGCTGTCTTCTCGAGATGATTCTGTAAAGGCACAATCTAGAGATCACCTTTACCTACAAACATATATTAAAATCCTTTTCTTTCGCAATATATTTTAAAACGTTAGCTAACATATTTTTAGAAGTCCTCTTAGTCATATCTAAACACACCCTAAAGGGATTTAATTTAGACTGAGATTAATTTTCTTCTCCTTTACAAGGCCAGTACAAACAAGGTATAAAAAGCTCCTAAATAAAACAGGAAGTATCTCAATGCTAACACAGATGTCAGGCAGTCATGATGCAAGGCAAAAACCAGCAGAGAATGTGACCTATCTGGTACTATTTTCCTCTCACACTGTTATGAATAAGGAGCAACTCCGCTGAACTCTGGCTTATTATATTGATGAAAATGAGCGTAAGCCAGAAGAAAATAAGATCCTTGATTAACCATGAAAAGTTTTTTTCTGTCTGAACTACGTAGCTATCTTCAGCATGATGGCTTCCTCAGTTTATTCATTTGGCTTGCATTGGTCATGCTGCTTTGCGTCATGTCTCAGGAGGTGGCTTTGAACAGCAATATTTGTTGTATTGAAGACATTATAAAAGGTTTGCTGTGCATTTATTTCCAAATGTTTGTAAGAAAGGCAAAAGTTACCTCATGCCACAGCAGCAGAAGGATTCACAGTGTGAAGGCTAAATGAGTTCTAATGGGTACTTGTCATTCACTTCAATTTGTCACAAAAACTTGGAGGAAAAAAATAGGTGGAGAAATGCAGTGCTACAATCTGTAGTGCTGCATTACTGACATTTAACCTAATAGCACTGTTCTGACGCTAACATTTTCTGAATGTTATTACTGTCCCAGATATTAACCCTTACATGGTTTGTCTCCACCTTCATATTAAGGAGAACACATTCTATTGTTGATAATTCGTTAATATTTACTCCTCAGAATGATCCTGAGAAACACTGTTGGACCTCTACCATACTTGGGAGAAAAGAGAGACACATTTTTGACCAGGCAATCAGCAGGTCCTTTGGGATTCCCCACACATGTCAAACCCTGCATTTATGTGCCAGATAATCCTAACAGCACCATTCAATTAGCATTCAGTGAATGCTACCTGATTGCATAAGCTATGAGCTAATACAAATTCTTCACTATGTCTAGAAAACCCCACTTAAATTGGCATATAAACAAGGGTAGAGTTTGGCTGTGTTTTGACCATAAAGACAGCTACCTTCAGTCTGGAACACAGAAGCTCTTTTAACAGCTGCTTAAGCACATCCAAACATAAAAGCTGGAGGGATCCTTAACTTCAAAATAGCTTTTATTCAAAAAGATTAAGCAATCCTGTATTAAAACACAGAAAGAAAAGAATGGACGTCGTTCACATCAGGGGAATTCACTGAGTTAGACCATCAAGGCCTGGGCCCCTCTAAGCAGTATATCTGCTCGTTGCCTACTTCACACTCCTGCTAGAGAGACAAGAAAATTGAGTTTTGCTCACACCAGCTGTTAAAAGAAGAATGTTTTAGAAATATTGTCACCCCTAAGAAAACCCCCAGTTACAGGCCTAGGCTTGAACTTCTGTTTGATCTATTGCTGTGCTTCTTGGGCCATAACTGACACCAATGCGAAGCAAAAGCAAACACCATCAAACCAGGAGGTGCTGCTCCACCCTGTTCGTAGCGGTACACAAGACTACAGAAGATGAGAAGCACTAGTATTTGTGCCCTGCCCAAAGGCACATCATTTGTACAAGACACTGTATTTTGTTTCAATTCTGTAACTTTGGCAAGCCTGCCACCAGCAGACTTATCCGAAATACCGTGAAGCACACAGGTACTGAAGACTCTCTTGCTCAGCATGTTTTTGTCGCTGGGTTTTGCCCACCCACACATCACGCATGCAAACATAGCATACATCCTAGCAAGCTTTTTGACCTCAAACTCTTAAGTCTTCTTTCTGACAGCTTCAGAACAAAACCAACAAGGAGCTCTCTATACCTTCTCTGCATGTTTCTAAAACAGAGACCTAAAGCAAGATGTATACAGTCTGTAAGAAACATCTCCAGCAGCTAAGCTGAAGGGTTTAAATAGTAACAAGTGGAAAACCACCTGTGTCTAAAACCTCAGTTCTCATTTTCAAGCTTTTCTCCGTAACCAAAAAAAGTCTTTGTTCCACTGCTAGCCTAATCAAAATCACCAGCAGATGCGTTATTAAGAAAAACAACAAATATCATGAGAGCTGGCAACTTTGAGCCTCTAAAATGGGGTTGATAGAAATGTTGCAAGACCCTTGAATGCCTCAGAGAAAAGGTGCTATGTAATTGCACTTCTCATTTACAGTAAGCATCTGAGGTAGCCCTGAGATTTAAAAACTTAAAAGATATACGTTTAAGAAAAGAAACTATTAAACAAGCAGTGAAAACAGAACCAAGTTAAGCAACTAGGGAGAGGTACACACAGTACTCTCTGTCTTTCACCTGAAAAAGATCCAAACTCTCATGTAAATGCCTTTAAGTACAAAGCATTTTAATGTTTTCAGGATAGGCAGATGTTCACTAGGAAGAAGATTGTCTATGAAAAGCATTTTTCATGTTGAATTCCACTGTGTTTTAGATAAATCAGTGTGCCACTGCACCCAATTTGCAGTCTCTAAACCAGGAGTATCCTTCATGCACCACTGCCTTGGATGAGCCCTCCGCACCAAATGCTGAGTTACAGCACAAAATCTTCACGCAGACTCCAAGCTAGCCTTCAGAGCACACGTTCCAGATAGAGTCAAGGACAGGGGCTATTTCTTTATGTGCACAAGGTAAGATACAGCTGTGCAGCTCTCCCTCGTTCTGTACTGAAGTGTTTGTACACTTACAGATCTTAAGCCTCAGGAAACAGAGGTCAGTTATCTATTTTGAGTGCATGTATACAGCAACCAAGCATGTGAACTAAACAAGGGAATGTTTGTAGAGGCTCAAGGATGTATTGTCTCTTTTAGAGCTAAGACGTAGTTGTTTAGGTGCTGTTACCAGAAAAGAAGTCTTAAACACCCTACACCAGTGATGATACTCCGAATAACCAATCCTTGCATAGTAGAAAGAGCACACAGCAGCTGTCACATCATGGAAGCTCTTCTATAATATGAAAAAAATGCCCCTTTAATAATATCTGGTGGAAGGTTCTCCACCAGAGTTAAATTATTTAAGCACTCGAAATTTAATCCCTCGGTATTACTCCCTCTGAGTGTCACTTTATCATGATCTCAGCAAAGCTGAGACTTTCTAGCACTCTAGGCAGAAAACTTTCTACCGGATTGTATTCCAGTGCACCTATCACCAGATGACACTGCTGATTTTACTGCCTGGCAACTCCTATCCTCACCTCCCTTGTGAGTAAAACACAATATGCAAAGTTTTATTTTATATCAGTTTTTTTCTGAATGTGCAGATCATAAAGTGCAACTGAGAACTTGCCCATTGTTATCCTTGAAAAGCACTGCCTGATGCTTTGTGTACACCCACGCGATGCATCACCAATAATGACAGGTTGGATTAGGTTTTGGTAGTGCAATGAAAGGTCTTTCTGAAGTTCATTTTATGCACCTGTAGTCATCATGTACTGTATGAAAGATTCTCGAAAGACTAAGTCCATACTAACATAACAGCCATAGGAAATTCAGGAAACTGCAGCTAAAAAAAGTCAATACTTATGGGTAGAGGATTAAATCCATCTTTATAGATTTTTTAAACTCATAACTTGAATTGTGGCACAGACTGTGCTTATTATTTTGCAGTGAGAAAGAGAATAGGAAGGGAAAGGGAGAAAAATATTTAAAGGAAAAATTACTCTTATAAAAAAGCCCACAAAAAAATTGAATGACATTAAACGTTGCAAAACAGAAAACTACGCAGGCTAAATGCCTGCTACCCCCAAAATAGAATATCCATCAAACTTTAAGTTTTAAATCACGTGCTGTAACAACTGAAGAACAAATGTCTTGAATTGTAATTCAGTGTGCTTCTGCCTTAGCCATTTTGCAAATGACGTTACATTTTATACAGAGAAAAATCTCCCAGAAATATGACAACAGAATGTGGCAACTCAAAAGTAATAATGGAATGAAATGGAAAGGGAGAATAATGTCACATTTGAAGAAACCAATATAGGTTACAGAGCTTTGTTTAAATGTATGTCACTGCATTGTGTTATAACTGCACATAGCAGTGCATTTCATTTTTCAGGGTCTAGGTCACCCTGCTTGAGCCGGGGGGGTTGGACTAGATGACCTCCAGAGGTCCCTTCCAACCTCAACCACTGGTTGAGGTTGGATTCTCTGATTTCTGGTCATTCCTGCATATTCTTTATGCAATGGTACAGCAAATGCCTTTTATTTAATAGTGAAATGAAAACCTCAAGTCTGGAAACTGCCCCTTAATATATTTCTTACTTTTATTTTTACATTTTCAAATGCTAGGTAAGGCTGGCTACTGTATGGGAAATGCACTTAAAGGCAAATCCAAGACAGAGATGGCAATTGTAAATGTTTTCATGACACTGTGGTTCAGGAGCTCCAAGGAAAAATGATCTGGGGTTTGATGCTAAATTTGATACACAGCCTGAGGCTGAGGTCAGAGGAGCAGTCAGGAACAATGACCAACCTGGAAAGTTTGCTTCTTAGATTATATGAAGGCTATTTGAACTAAACTATCCCTGAAAATGTGTTTCAAATTCAGCAACAAACCCAAAAGAGGAAAGTTCAGAGGAAATCAGGCTTTTTCAAGCCTTTTAATCTAATATTGCTCCTCAAATGTCTAAAATACAGCTGTCATTCAGTTGATTTCCTTTGTTCCAGAAACAGTTTAACAGTGAAGCACATCATTCATATAACTCTTTGGGGGAAACAGATTGAAAAACAACAGGCTTTCCCATCGTCTTCCTCCTGATTGCTATTCTTTTTGTACTGACACAGCAACCTGAGATAAATCTCAGCTTCTTGTATGACAGAAAGTACCTCTTCTGCCTCTCTTGCGATAGCAGAAGAACACGTCTTCCCTCATTCAGGAGTTCTATTTCTACGGCTTTCAGGTATTAGTCATTACAGAGTGACTACAGAGTTTAGGCTGCATCACCAGCTCGATAGAGATGTAGGAGGGAAGAACTTTTAAAGACAAATCTACATCCTCCCCCACCAGGCTCCTTTAATACAAGCTTAAGCCCTACAGCCCTTCCCACTCTTGACATTTCTGCAACTCCAGTCAATGAGATTACTCATGCTGAGGAAGCAATAAGGTAATCCAGCAAAGTTTTGGAACCAGAGACAAGGTCACACACAGTAGTCAGGGGGAAGGATGGCCTTACGGTCAGAGAATCCAGGCAGAGAGAGGGGTGGGATGGGGTCTGCTGTGCGGCTCAGTCTGGCCTGCAATTCGGTGACAAAATGCTGGAGTTTGCAGGGGTTCAAGGCTGTCATCCCCAAGGAAATGTTGGTCATCATGAATCAGCTCGACATCCTATCTGTCCAGCTTTGGAAAGTTAGCAATGCACATCACATTGGCATGCCAGTCAGGTCAGGATGCCCAGTGCCTAAGGATTTAGGAGCTTGTGTAGATATGTTAGCATTGTCAGAATGGGGCCCCCCTTGGAAATGGGAAGGGGGACTTTCCTGAAGCCGACTTCTGAAAGCCCTTTCTCCTGGCTGCCCGCAGTGGCACACAGGAACGCCGTACACGCCCTACGCCATACCCAGCACAGTGTTGCTGTCATGAAAATAAATGCCACTTCAGGCAAGTGATAGCGAATGCAGGTCACAGCATAGTCTGGAACAAAGTCAGTATGTTACCCATGTTCTTCTCCCTCATTTTGCTACATACTTCTTCATCTGTCCCTCAGTGGAGCAACTCTCCCCTCAGGGAGCCCAGAAGCTGCCCTTCGCTCCTGTGGCACCTCCCGCTTAGGCCTGCGAGATCTTTCCCTGGCAATGCTTCCTTTCCTTCCCAGCAGCAGCTGCTGCAGTCACCTTAAAGGGAAGATCTGGCTGCCAGCATCATCGGCAGGAGTGTTCAGCATGCACATGACAACCACAGGAGCCTCTGAGAGATACACAGGCATCATGGAAGCTACAGTGCAGATCTGTCGCAACAGTCACTTTCTTAGTACTCCTCCCTTGCAGCAGGACCAGCAGAAGTGTCACGTTTGCCACCTTGCTACCATTGGCAGTACCAAAACTGAATGGAGCCACCAGTGAATAAATACAGAAAAACACACAAAATCAAGGATACAGAAATCTCCCTGTAGCAAAGTAACTGGCCTAATTATTTAGCAATACTTAACAAGAAGGGGAGCTTACTTTCACGTCCCTGGACCAGCTGTCATGCTTTTGCAAAAGGATTATAAATGTTTTTGATAAAATTCTCTTATTCGTAGGCAGCTCTGCGCTAGACACATCCCAGGTCAGCAATTATCATCTAATTGTGCAAGTCAAAGATTTGGGGAATCAGTGTCTAGGATATCGTGCCTTAGCAACAGTGGAAATTGCAATTGGGGAAAACATCCGGGTAGCTCCAAGTTCCATTTTCCACCCAGAACACCTGAATATAAGTTGTCTCAGATAATTTCCAAGGTAAAGCCAAGAGATCCTGATTTTCAAAATTATTCAGCTCAGATGAGATGAGGACAATAGATTCTCCTGTAATCTTAAATCTACTACAGATAATTCCTTTGGATTAGGAACATAAGCTTTGATTCTACAAACCCTTGTGATTAAATAAAGCATGTGAATAATCCCATTAAATTCAGCTTCCCTTGTGCATTTGCAGAAATATTGCCATGGTGTGCAGCTTCATTCTGAAAGGTGGATTTGCTGTTGAACATTGGAAAGCAAAAGGGAAATGTGTATGGCAGCAGGCCAATTTTAATTACGAGAGGAATGGATCATAGATATATGATCTTCAAGTGACAACTGATGACCATGTGTTCCAGTTACATGAAGATATTTAAAATCATTGACATTCCTCTGTTTTGGACTAAAGTTCCTATTTATTTTTCTCCCTGAAAAATAAACCACACCACGCTTTTGCATTCTCACCCCTACATTCTTGGAAATGGTTTTCTAGGATCAGTGCTGCATTTTCCTGGCTTCTTACTGGTGGCCTCTCTAATTGCCTGCCCAGCTCGGGCCGTTCCAGCGCTAGCGGGAAGGCTGTGCTGCCGGTGCTCAGCGACCAACTGCTGCTGCGCTGCTTACTGGAACTCCAAGGGGACTCCCTGAGGAATGTGAAGATGAGGAAGGAGGAGGAAAGGTTGCTTAAAATAACCATCTTATTTTAAGTATGGCTTGCAGATTGCACGGTCCTTTCCTCGTAGCAAATCAAGTCAAGCAGTGAGGGAGCTTTCAGACATGTGACTGCATCCACATAGTTTGGGAATATAGTCATAGGGGTGAGGAGGCACAGAGTCTAAACAAAGTCACCCAAGAAACATATTAGTGCTAGCATAAACAAATCAATGTTTAAATTAGAACGAGGCCTCCATAATGGCTTCTCCTGTTATTTTGAGGCCTGATGAGGCACTGCACACATCCCATTTATAACAGTCACCTTCCATTTTCTCCTTGTTAGGAGCTGTTCTGCGCACATGGAGCCGAAAGGGTTTATGTCTTATAAAAACAACTGACAAGCTGTATTTCATGAAGGCTGTATAGTCTAAACAGAAGTGTTTGTAGCTGCATCTCCATGGTAATAGCAAAAAAATTGCTTGTAATTTTCTCAGAGTTTGCTGTCCATTTTTCCTGAGACTATTTGGCATAAAAGTGTCTATTGCTTTTCACCAGTGCAATAGTGCAGAACTATTTTTAGCTCTGCTAATTTAATTTCATATTTAAATCAACCTGAAAATGCTTTAACTTTCAGTCTGCCAAAGGATGTCAGGCAAAGCTTTCACTGATTTGATTTTGCTTTGGCTTGTGATGATGGAAAGATTACACCATGTCACAAAAAGGACTTGTGTCCCAAAGTTCTAGAAGAATTTCATTATTCCATTTAAATTTCATTATTACCCTTTCGAATTTAATTGATGTAAAGTGGTGCTGTTTGTGGAACAGCAGAGACTTGCAATATCTCATCAGTAGTCTCATTAATAAAGTTACTATATCACATATTTCACCAAAGGATCTCAAAATAGATCGTAAAAGTTACTTATATAAGCCTTGCAATGTTGCAGGAGACAGCCAAAAATTAATATATTTATTTTTACAGTAACTGAGACAGAGATTACTGATGGCTTCATACTTAGATGTTCATCCACAGTTAAAATCCAGTTAAAGTCAATAGCGACTGGTTAACTTTGGGGTCATAAATAGCCTGTGTACTGATACGTTTAACGAGTCTGGTAGAACTGAGATTCCAGCCTGGCTTTTCTTGATTCCCAGATGCCTGCTATAGTTAGCAGACCATATCTCAACATTTTTAGATAATATAAATTGTTTAAGAAGCCTCTTATGGCAAAGTACATTAGTATGGTCTTCAAACACAACTGTTTTAAAAGCAGACACTGAACTGCAGCTAGATGCAAGAGCAATGCTGTTTTCTCCAGTTTCTTCCTGAGGTCTGTTGCCTCTCTAAAAAGAATTATTAATAAAGAGAATTGAATTCTTCTGAAAACAAAAAAATTTGGGGCTGGTAACACCAAAGAGAAGCTTCTCTGTTTACTCGCGTGAGAGGTAAGGAGAAGGAATGACAGCACAAGAACCTCACACTGTCCACCCAAAGCGCCGTGACAGTGCTCTGAGCAGGTGATTCCTACAGGGCAATTTCATTTCTATGCCTGCTTATCCTTCCACCAATCTTCTTTGGCTGCCAGCAAAAATGTAATGGTGGGTTTGAGGGACCCTTCATCTTTGAGATTGAACCATTCCAATATTATTCATATTTTCTTCGAAACTTGGAAATTTTCCTCTACATGAATGTTTTGCACATGACTCCAGATTCAAGGGCAAGGTAGAGAAATCCATTACTGTTTGAACGAAAGCTCTCTTCAGGCCTTTTTTTCAATTCATCGAGCAGAAAACATTTACTTGACACAAGAGCTAGACAGAGAAAGTCAGGCAGAGGCAAGTATAAATATAAGCAATAATCAGTCTGAAGTTACTACATGGCTTTTTTAACCAAAACCCAAAAGACTTCAGCAAACAGATTATTTTATTAATATGTATTCACTAGCAAGACTTTATGCAGGTGAAAAAACAGCCTTTCTAAAGATAAGACCAGGGCAACAGAACCTTTTGCCTACTAATAACTCTGTCTTACAAAGATTTATGTCCCTGCATGCCACCTTGCCACCCTTAATGGATAGCCTCTTCAGCGCTTCTGGGCAGTGTGGCAATGCTATTATCTCCACCTATAGAGGAAGAAAGACATAAGGTAGACTAAGTGATCTGCCCAAATTCATACAGGCAGTCTATGATTAATCTAGGAATTACACTCTATGCAGTGCCTTATCCCTTCGACTCCTCCCGTTAGGAATAAGCTCCTGATATCAATTGCATAATGCAATTCTGCTCAAGCCAGTAAGAGTGTACTGGAGTAGGAGAAGGATTTGTTCCCTGAACATAAAAATAGTGAATTCTCATATATAACTAAATCAGTACTTTAAATCTGATTTGATGCATTAACTCTGTTCAGACTTCTATGCCAGCATTACTTTCCTCTATACTTCCTCTGTAGCTGTTTCCACAGGACCAAATCTCGTGTTCTTTCACTGTGTAATTAGTCCTCATTCTCCCAAAATACCACGGAAGTCAACAGGACCTGACAACAGTCGGAAGGAAAACCCCAGGCTCTGCCTCAGTGAGGAGGACGGAAAGGGATTTGGGGCTAGAGCGTGCTGCGCAGGAGCCTCAGGAGCGGTGAGCACAGAGCCGTCTGCAGCAAGGAGGCCCGGTGGCAGCACTGTTACAAGGTAAATCCTCGCTGTGAATGCCCTCTCATGTCCTCCTGAACTTGATCCCAGAACCCCTCAGCCCCTAACAGGCACTGTTAAGAAGAAATACTGTGCCAAATGTTGAATGGACTCACAATAGGAACCTTCTTGTCTACACTGTTTTGTTTTGGATTTTTTAGATGATGTCCTTACTAAGATGCTACTGTCACACTTTTGCAAGAGGATGTAACAGAAGAGAGTTTACTGATGCTTCAGTGTTATAAGAACATATGGTCGTAGATATTTATAGAAAAAGCCCTCGGACTTCCATACATTCGGAAAGCCTGCAAGCTGCCATCTGGTATTCTAAAGTCTATTTTCTGTCTTCAGTGTTACACATTTTACCTCCAGGCTTTAGATTTCTCTCTCTGGATACATAGAGCTAAGAATAGTGCATACAGTGAAGTCAGGTTTGAAGATCTCTGTAGAAATAAACTTTCGTTTGAAATACTGTCATTTGAAACGTGATCAATACTTGTCAGGGAAGTTTATAAATAGAAAGTGATTTTAGCTCTGTCTTTGTAGTCCAGAAATTGCTAGCTCAGAAAACATTAGCTCATGGTAGAAGTGCTCAGATTTTGGGCAGAACTGAAGGCTAGCGTGTTTTGGCGATGCTTCACTTCCAGAGGAGACAGGCTGGCCGCTCAGCAGCCTGGAGCACCCACCGGCACAGTCCGGGAGCAGCACGGAGGGGCACAAGAGTTGATTTTGCACAAACCACTCCAGCTGAGGACACAGTCTGCAGGAGGACGAAAAGGAGGAAGTTTTAAACACTAGCTGTCCAGTGCTACAGTCTCCTCTCCTCTTCTTGCTTTCATCGGTTCTGCTAATAAAAACCAGGCTGTGAGTGAATTATGAAAAACCTTACTGAGAAATTTTGTATTACATGACAAAGTTACAGGTAGCCTGTACAGCTGAACACAGAACTTTGTCATAGCTATGTTCCCCACTGAGATCTACACAGCCTCATAACGATTTTTCTTTTTTTTCCTCCCCTGAGTATTAAAAGGGAGTTCTAGATTACATATATACTGCAGATCAAGGCAGAATATTCCATGAAGGAAAATATTCATGCCAAGTTTTACTTAAATTAATAACGAACATTTAAATCATGTTATTTAAATTTTTTCATCACATAATTTGAACATTATCAGCATGAGAGTCAGGCTTTTTGCTGAGAACAGTGACAAACTACCATACAGTGGTCCACTTACGCTGCTGATAACAGTAAAAGATGAGAATGGTGGGCTGTAAAATTATGGAGTCCGCCACAGCTGTAAGCAAGGATGACAGCAGCTTAAATACTCAGCTGTGCAATCCTTTCACCAGTGAGAGTCTAACCTTCGTAGCTGCTAAAGGAGAGAGCCCTTATGTGCTAATTACGGGCAATTCTGCAGTACTTAAATGTTCACTATTTATTTCTCATATTCTGCTCTAGTATCTTGTTTTAGTTTTATTTCTGCAAAGATAAACTCATTATGATATTTATTATATAAGGTATGCTAAGTAAAATTGTCTCAAACCACTGAATTTAAAAGGTATTTGGATGTGGTTATAAACAATTTTTTTGTACTGAGTAGCAATCAAAGCATTTTTAATAGCTGTATTAATGATTTTTTTAGTTCACTAATAACTTATTTTTACTAATAACTTTTACTGTGCGCAGGAAGTAAGATCATCACAGTAAAAGCAGAGGATATTGATGACTCAAAGATTAACGGTTCTGAAATGGCTTATGAGAACGGAGCCGGGAGCCGCAGGTATCGATGGCCGCTCGTTCCACGCTGGCAAAGCAGCGGGAGCGATAACCTGGCATGATCCTGCCTCGAGGCCGGTGCTGGGAAGCACTGCCACCGTCCTGTTCAAGCAGCACCCCTTCCTGGTAGTAGGGGAGGTAAGTCTGAGAGATTTGGGGTTCTGCTCAGTGATTTATTATGAGCAACAATTGCAAGAGTTGGAAAATTGCACCTAAAACAACCAGTGTTTTAAAAACCACAGTGACCTAATTGCAGGTGGCATGAAATTATCACAACATGTATCACTCCTCAGGACTGAGGAAATTCAATGGACACAGAAACCATTGCCTTTTTGAGTAGCTTTTCAGTATAGTGGATTCTCTATAGGTGCCAAAAAGTAACTGCCAACTTCATGCTTGTGACATTGGCCATCACCACTAATGACGAGGAGGCGGCGGCAGCGATTCCCCAGCGACACAGCACTACAGCAGCTCCCACGACATAGGCATCTCTGCGGGGAGCTTTACGGATACTAAAGGCACTCACAGTCTGAAGTAAACCGTCCGACATACAGATCCACTTCACAGAGCGTATGCGCGCACACACACTCGCAACACGGGTAGGTTTAGAATTAAAGGCCACTGTAGAACATCACTGATCAGACGGATCACTCGGACTTTGTCACTCGGGCTTCCCTTGTCATCAGATTCAGCACAGATCTTAAATACTTAAGAGGAGATTATCTCCTGTCAAATATACCACACCAGAGACCCTGAAGCAGGCAGCTGGGATCGACAGTGTCCTATCAAAGAGCACCTGCTTCTGCAACAAATATGTACTTTGGATCAAGAAGCCTTAAAAACTCCCTCGTGTTTCATTGCCAGATCTCAACTCTTCTACCATTTTCATTAACCTTGTGGATGTAAATGATGACTCTATCCTCTCACAGACGAAGGGTAACCTCTCTTCAACTGTTACTAAACTCCTGCCCCGACAACAGCATGTTGTTCCAGCAGAGCAGTTTGGTGCCTGGGAAGCACTCTGGCATTGCCGAGACTTTCTCAGAAGCACCACCCACCGCGGTCGTCCTGACGGCCAGTCCCTGCTCTCCCCTCTGTCCTGTGCATGAAGGAAGCCAAGGCACACACGGTTTAGTACTCCAAATACGGAAAGTCATAGGGTTGCAAATTAATGGTGTATTTATCCGTGAAGAATAACAAACCAACATTTTCACGAGTTGATTAATACAGCTTTTTGCCAGCGCGTGGGTAGGTGTCTCACCTGGGAGAGACTGTATAGAGGCAGGATTTGTGCGCGTGTGACAATGCGGGCACTCGTACACATAGCTGGCTCTGCACCTTTAGGCACGTACTGGAGTAAATACCTTCTCTGGGGGCCAGGAGGCAGACAGCATGTATTTTTGCTACTTTGGTGTATGCATATATGAGCCATCTATGTAGGCAGGCACAAAGATTTACCTACTCCTTCATGGGCCCGTATCTGATGACCAGCCAAGCGCTTACTGGTGTTGGTTGCTCACTCACCCACGGAGTAACAGAGTTGCTAACCCACTCAAGATGTTAAAAGATCAGAATGAAAGTTCCCAGCTCATTAAATCACTAAGTACAACATGTGTGCACGCACACACACCGCTTGTGCAGGGGAGAAGGGGGGAAGAGTTGCCTTCTGTTTTTAAAACCCCTGCATTTCAGTCAGGTCTCACGTCTACCCTGTCTCCAGGTGTTAAAGCTACAATCAAAGTATCACTTGTGAGAAGATTTGCAATAACAGCATGAGCATTGGGTACTAACTTGGGTGTCTACACACCTATGAGAACTCTCCAAAACACCGCGAGGCTCCTGAAGCTTTTACGGCCGGTCAGAGCTTTGACCTACTGCACCGGGTTTGACAAGGTCCCCTTCCCTTAGGGCAACGTTATTTTTTGAAGCCATGACTTGCTTACTTCAGAAAAATGCTCTGATAAACTGAGTGCAACTTCAATAAGATTGACGGTATTTTCTTCCAATCTTGATATTTCTCTATTGTTTTTAAAATACCATGCGAGGGCTTAGAGGCAAGATAAACACAGCACAAAACATGGAAGTGATTCCAAGCATCCCTGATAACTATCTGGCCCATTAAGATGTTGTCATTCTTATTATAGAAGGTGCAATGTTTGATCTCAGCGGGGGCAGAATTTAAAGATTAACCCAGCAGACTTGGAAACTTTACTCCGATAGCCAGCTGTCGAAGGAGTGCTGACATCTTACAGAGTTGCACCCTGGAGCACTGAATGTAACGTTCAGCTACGCGGCAGCTTAACCACTTCCATACGCAGACAGCCATGACAAAGGTTAAGGGCAGACCTAACTTTGTTCCCACTAAAGTCAGTGATAAAATTTTCATTAACTTCACTAGGAGCAGAATCAGACTAACTGTAGTCTGATACTTTGTCGCAAAGATTAGCTTATTTTTTTGAAACCTAATTACACTTACTTAAATAATGCTGCAATGGAAAAATTGTACTGCATGGTATATTTATTATTCTCAGATATCATTAATTTTTCTATGCAAAAAGTATTTATGTCACGTTACCTCTTCCTCCTCTACCTACTCTCCACATTTTTTCTTAAACTCCTTTGATAAGCTTATCCTAAATCATGATTCTAGGATTACTGAAACATGGAAAACTCTACACATTTATAAAATTCACAGCACAGCTGGACCATGACTACTTGAGCTCTCTAGATGTTACAATAATGCTGCTAACAGAGTATATTAGATTAACCAATTTTAAACTAACAAGGGAGAAATTTAACTATTAAGCACTGTATATAAACACTATATAAACAGTAATTATAATAAATTGTAACAATATTTTTTCCTCTACTGTATCTAGAAGTAACATATCTCAGGATACAAAACAGAAGCACAGTAAAACCTACCGGTTTTTCTAATCTCTTTCAGTGTAGTGTGGTCTGTTCATTTTTGCTAAAATTACAGAAGTAGGTACACCAATAACTATTTCTGCAAGAAATGAAGAAATGATATGCTTTAACTTTTCTGTGGATTTAGGGAATGAAGATGGAACCTGCAGAATCCCAAATGCAAAGGTGCCGCAGGGTCTCAGCTGGAGAAGAATTCATCTGTGGTTGTGAACCAATGGGTTAAAATTGGCTCAAATTAAGAGGCTAAGGTGTACTGAAAGAACAACTTGCATTCAGCCAGTATATAATTACATATTAAAGTAGACTCCCTTTAAAAATCAGTAGCAATATGTAAAAGGTTATAAATTACACTGGGAGTAAGAAGTCCATTTCTGGTCTAGGATAGTTCATAGGTCAAAAGGTTCAGAATAAGAGAATTACCAGTTTAAACTCGCTTCTAAATTTAAAACTCTGGGCTAGATAGTAATATAAGTTCCATAAAAAATAACCCAGAGTAACGATGCTCTGCTTTTGTAGAGTAATTCTGGACTTCTGGAACCAAGAACAGAATCTCATTACCTGTGTGTTGAGCTCAGTCATGAGACTAATTTTGCTAATAAATACAATACTAACAGTTCCTAATTTATACTGCAGAGACACAAGTACCATTTCTAACAGCACACAAATGGAGGACTAATGGGAACTTCAATATGGTTTTTAAAAATAAATTAATACATTTTTATTCATTTAGCTCTGTCCATAGTTTGCTCTTGCTGTGGTTTCCTCTGTTGTGGCACCATATAAGAAGGTAAATGTGGCTGATACTGCATTGTTTGAATATGACAGAATCTGACAAACTCTGAATGAAATTTCCAGATATTTGCCAGTCTATGGAATAATCTTGTCCACTCTTGCCACATTTTTGCCTTTTTGTAACATAAAACTTAATAGAATTTAGAAGCAGCCCAGTTTTAGGTCTGACCTTTAAATCTGAAAGTCTTTTCTTCTGAATGTTTCATGTAACCAGGGTTTGTGAAAATTTATCAGGGAAAAAAAAGGGGGAAGAAAAGGTATGTTAGTCTTGCTGTAAAGCACATTAACCAGGGTCACCACTATGCTCTCACCCGGCTGTACTGTATTATGTTTATCTCTCAGTAGAACTCACCTTTTTATTTTTTACCTCATATTTAGCTCACATGTAATTACATCACAGTACAGAACTCAAATTTTAAGCCATGAAATCTAATCCCTACAGACTTTTCTACCTGTCCCACATTTTGAAAAGGGTTTATGTCATATATGTCTAGTGTCCCAGGAGGAATATCTGAGAAGCAGATACAAAAAAGTACTACTTTTTATATTCTTTTTCCTCTAGATTTCTACTTGTCTTGGATGAGAGTCTACAAAAATAACAGAGCAAGTGGACAGTAGATTATGGGCAAAGGAAAAAGCAGTTAAAAGCACTCTACTCAAACTGTTCTTACCAACTTTTCTGCAAATAATTATTTACAAAAGTATTTTTCTCCTCTTGCTATCACAGTGCAGGTACTAGTTTTATTAATTTTGATTTGTAATATAATGGCACCCTGGAATCCACTCCTCAGTTGGGGCATTACTATACCAGTGCTCTGCAAGGACAGAAAGGGACAAAAGGCCCCAGTTCCATACAACTTACTGTATCAGTAACTCTGTTTTATTGTAGGGGAAATCAGATACTGCAATTGAACGGAGTCTTATAATATAGAGATAAGAATTGGATAAAGCTCCAGATTGGCACTCTGCATTTACTAATACAGCTTACAACATGACTATTAATCACTAAGGGTCTACTGGCACCACAGTCAGGTATTATGACTTCCCACAGATCTGAAACAGTATGAAACTTGGGGAAAAAATCAGTTCCTTGCAAACCAGTTTCCAGCTAACTCCTCCTCCCTATGAAAAACAGCCATTTCCCTCTTGTCCTGTGTGGAAAGGCTTAGCATGATGTGATATAAAGCTACAAAATAATAATAGAAAAAGATACAACCATTTTTAAAAATCATAATTAAATTATTTCCTTCCTAAAATATAGCCCTAAGCTCCTGGAAATTAGTGTTCAGTTTTTCTCTTGACTTTAACAAAGCAATTTGGCTGTAATTGAAGTAGCAAGTGAAACTACAGAATAAGTAAATAATTAGGTCATTTTATTTGCAAAAACAACATGAATTATTCCTATAGTCAGCTCCTTTAGGAGAAGTCCGGGCTGTGCTCTCCTTAGGCTAACCTCTTCCCCGCTCTGGTGGGAATCCTGCTCGGTAAAGGCTGTAAAATGAATTATCTATATCCATTTTTCTTCAGGTTTAAGAGGGAACAACAGAAATCATTAAAGCACAGTGGGGATTTTGTCCTGAGACCACATGAGTCACTAATAAATAAAAGCAATGAAGAAAAGGGATTATCATTTAGTAATTGCATAATGCAGTACATCCTTATTGGTTTATTTCTGAGTAAACCAGTCTTACCTTGCTGCTGACGTCAGTGAAAGGGTAAAACCTGGGCTTTTCAGTGTCACCACTGAAAGTGCTAACGCTCTTAAACAGACAGCCGTGGAAGTGATGATATCCTTTCAGTGAGGTCAACTAAAACAGTAGTCTTTTTAATCATTGTATGTCACTTGCAAGGAAATTTTAGCCCTTGACAAAAGTTAGTGACAGAAGGTAAAAGAAAAATCAAAACTGGCTACCCGGTGAGTTCTCAGCCAGTAAACTGGTATGTGCAGATTTGGACAAGGCTGACCATTAATTTCAGTACAAACTCTGTCCAAAACAAAGATGGAAGATGTTAATTCAGAATCAGCCTTTAAAATTATTAGTTTAAATTGCAAATGTCCAAATATGTCTTTGCCCAATTTCCAGGTTAAAAAGAGTATGAGGAGGCTGGTATTACCAACTAAAAGACATTTTGTCCTTAACACATAATACAACCTACTTCATCCCAGCAGAGACCCCAGGAAATACTCGGGGCCGAAACAAGAGGACTACAGCAAAATTATGTTCGAGGGACACATTGAACTCTGAAAACCTTGAGGGGGAAAAAAAATCTGGTGTTTGTCCAGTGCTTTGCCTCCTCCAGAGCCTGCACTCTTTAAAGCCCTTGTTCATGGGGGTCCAGCCCTGCCTGGGGCCCCAGGGGCTCAGGTGCCTCCCCAAGCTGCAGCACAGCCACCAGCCCGGGCTGCCGTCTCTCCCCGGGGGCTCCCTGCTGTCCCGACAAGCTCATCCGGGGAGCGGCGAGCCGCGCTGCCCAGCTCCGCTCTCCGGGTCCAAAAGCGGCAGAAGGAAATAGCGGTCAGGAGCAGGCTGGCAGGCTGCGTGCTCACGCAGAGCGAGCCAGACGGACTGCGTCTGAAGGGGGGCAAGGGTACCAGCGGTGGAAGACGCGTGGCCAGAGAGTTTGAGAATTTGGAACTGGAAGGAAAAATTAAAACCTTTAAAAACTACTCAGAGATGAAGAATACTCAGAGGAACACTCAGCAACTGTAACGGTGATCCAGAAAATGCTGGGTTTGAATGAGGCAGACTCCGGAATGGAATTTATCCACTAGAACATCAGATCCCAAAGTCTGGAGAACAAATCCATAGCTCTCCCCCACATGAAGTTAATTTGGTCTTTCTCACAGGTGCTTAATCCCTCTGACTTAAGAGAGCTTCGCTTAGACTTCTGAAGCATAGAGTTAGAGGGGTAAATTCTTAATTTATTAAGAGAAAAAGACAGACTGCTTCCTCGCTCAGATCAACACAGTCATTTCTGGAAGTAATTGCTGAAGAGGAGTCGCATTCGATTCCTACTGCAGCCGGAGGTTGCACAGGTGAATTCCCGCGTCTCCCTGGACTGGAGGTGCAGAGCTGCGAGCGGGTGAACCGGGGTCCTGACTTCCCATCCTGTCCCGGCACCGCGCTGCCTGCTGCTCTCCTCCTCACGTCTCAGTACCCCTGGGCCTCCTCTCGTGGGACTGATGAGGGGACTAATTAGCTTAAAAGACAGACATACACTGAAAACCCAAGTGCTCATGTAACTGCTAGTAAAACTATGGCTAAGCCACCCAGGGAAGTAAACAATTGTTTGATACTTTCTTTCTCATAAGTGTATTGTTCAGAGACACAAAACCAGAGATCATTTTATGCAATCAAATATAATCGCTGAGGAGAGACCACAAATACTGAGTACGGCCCAATCACAACAGAGGGTACTGCTTCAAAACACGTGTTTATTTGGTTTGTGTATATAGAATAGCCCTTACAGAAGGATGATGATTACATTATTGTAATCTTATTTTAAATCTGAGATAAATGCTGACTTTGTTTTAGTGCTTGGTAAGCCAGAGTTACTAATAATTCTATTCTGTATCTACGAATTTATTGCAGTTTGTGTACTATGTCTTGATAAAAACCAGACATGTCTGAAAGTCACTGCCTTCAAGACAGTTGCAAATTTAAGTGTCCAAATTACTGTCATATTCAAAGAACTTTTCCTTATTTTTGATTTGGATCCTTCCTTTCTGGTCAGTTTTGCTTAGCTGGGACCTATGCACCCAATTACCTTCCTGTTTCTTTTCTCCTTCAAAGGAGCATATCTGGGGAGGATGGAGCCAAGATGTAGGGAGTGAAGGTGTTTAAGGTAACTAATAGGACTATAGCACTGATTATTCACTGTAACTGTGGATAAACTCTCCATGCACCTTATTGTGCTTCAGTTTTCCCCTGCTGGGAAATGAGGATGATTCTACTGTCCTGACCTCACCTCATGGCTCCCAGGCTTTTTCCCCTCTGGAATGAGGGAAGCATCATTAAATGTCTGTGCTTTGACCTGAGAGATTGTGTTGTCCAAGTATATCTTCCTTTCAATAATTTAGTCATACCTTCAGTATTGCAGAGGCCACATGCCAAAAGCTCCACAGGCTCACTTTACTATTTACAGAACAAATTGGGTTCTTAGCAGGAGAAAGCGATGCACGCTTGTACAGAGTGCACTGGGAACCGTGCCATGGCCAAATGGGGAGGAAAGGAGGTTTCCACTCCCAGGGAAATCTTGCATGTAAATCTGAGCTGCGTCTGCTGCGCTTGCTGGCGCACGATGGACATCTTAAATAGAATCGCTCATAATGTAACAGGAAATCCTTACAAAATAGACTAGTATATTTGACAGCTAAAGCACAAGAAACAACAGTGATTCCTGTTATACGCAGAAGAGTATGACTACAGAAAATTTTATAAATACTAAAAACAGCAAACATCAAGAGTCAAAAGAAAAGAGGGTCCTAAGAAATGGTCTGGTGTGCAGATGGATTTAAAGCGGGATGTGGATTTGGCCAAGACAGCAGGAGTCTCACTAGATCAATTATGAAGTTTAACAAAAAATCACCTAGCATTGAAAGAAAAAAGAAAGTTGAAAGCTCTGGATCAAACCCAATGCAAAAAAACAAGGTTTGGATGTGGATCCTCAAGTTTTTACCTTAGAAAATCAAATGATAAAACCAAGAGCTGTTGCCAGTTTTGATGCAGGTTTATCAGCAACCACATTTTCTTTTAAATAATTGAAGTGGGTGCTGACTGAGATTTGTCAGCTTTAGAATACCTGCTCATTAGTATTCCTAGTCAAAACTATATAGCTATTCTATAAACTGGAAAATTTCAGCATTGTATCAAGAGGTAGAGAAAAAATACAGCTAAATCCAAAATATATTCTTCATAAAGGTTACTATGGCAAGAAGTGTAATATGAGAATCTCTTATTCCTGTGTTTCTCTGCAAGCTGGGCTCAAGGTGAAAAACAGCCACTACCCTGTATCACTGTCTTCTCTCTCTTATAAGAGAGCCAGATGAGCATCTTGGGAAGGCAAAAGGTAGAGTGAAAGGAAACAGTGAGGTGGTATGGGGCACTATACAACTTCCCCTAGCTGGTCTTGACTGTAGGATCTGTGAGCATTTTGTTGTGGAAAAATTTCAAGGACTATCACATTTTCTTTTGTTGCTGGAACTAGAGCAAATGCACCCTGCTCAGTTGCCATTTAAGAAACCCTGACCTGAAATATACAGATTTTTCTGGTCCTCATTCAGTCTTTTCCTATGTTTGGTACAATTCAACCCCTTGTAGGCAGCCTTCTGGAGCTGGTACCATTCATGCATTATCTACTCTTTTATAATTATGACCAAACTTACATGTTTCACTGTCTGAATAAACATAATAGCCAAGATCTATAAGAAATGCTAATTCAGAGATAATTTAGTTCAAAAGGACATGTGGAGTTTGTTTCCTTAATGATGCTGGAGAGGCTGTCAAATTAACACATGAGAAAGAACTGTATATGATAGCATCTGAATGTTACCTTTTGAGGGGAGAGTATGGATACAGATGCTTTGGAAATGCTGAAGTCATCTGTGCTGAACCTGAAGCCTAGGTTTTGGGGGGCGTGGTGTGGGGCTTTTTGGTTTGGGTTTTTTCTTTGACAGCACAGCAGACTGGCAGTTCATTTTTTATTCAGAACCTAAAGTGGAAACCTCACATGTTTAAGGAACATGCAGGGTAACACGATAAAAATATTCCCTATGTTACAAAGGCCTGAGTCTGGAATTCCGATTAAAATGGAGGCAGTAAATAAATTGTAGATGCTCTGGCACCCTGCCAGCAAGCACACAAGCATTAATGAGGTAATGTAATTTCTTTTGAAACACAGTCTACAGTTCAAATTATTCCTTATTTGTCTCCGTGAGTGTGTACCCAAACAACTTTAAAATAAGGACAAAGATTTAATCTGATCCTTTTAAAAGCAGATCAACCACTGGTTAGTAGGAAGGAATACAAGGGAATACTATACAAGGAAACTTCCAAAAAATGTAGATTTTCATTTTACGCCAGTGTGCACAGTACCTCTTTCCACTAAGTTTAAGCAGGTCTGCAACCTACCGTGGCAGCTTTCAGAAGATCCACAGAAGCCTACCCCAGACTCAGGATCAAATCTGTAAGCATCTACATACCCTTTCCCGTATTGGTTATCACAGGTCCTTGCTTCTCAAGCCTCCTCCTCACTCTTCCTTCTGCCTAAGGCTCTGCTTCCCGCTACCATCTGAGATGTTCTGGATACCAAAGCTCCAGATAGAGGAGGCAGGCACTCCTTCAGCAATACGGTGCAGCTCTCTGCTACAGGGGCGCTTCTGGAGGCCTTTACAGTGCTTCCCCAGTGCAAAAAAGGTTTAAGAATTATAAAAGTTATTTCATCTGTCGATAATCAGATTTTAAGATAGATTTCAAGCACATTACACACAATAATCCAGCATTCAACATGAAGTGCAAAGTTAAGTATTTTAAACATTAGGATATTTTAAAAAAATCAAATTAAAAAGAGTGGCCAAAAATTGCATTCTGCCCCAATAGCACACTATCCCAACCCTTTTCCAACACTCCCTGTTGCCAGGCTCCTGTCCCATTTCAGTCATGGCTCCAAAGCATGAAGGCACGAGAGCAGTTCAAGCAAAAGGTAACCCAAATTTCTTACTAACAGTAATTCCCTAGATTTGCCCTTAGGAATAAGTAGATTAAAACAAAAACAAGTTAACCATTTTCATGCAGATAAACAGGATGGGATGTTTTCTTAAAATTAGGACAAAATTATTAGCAGTATCTTACAAACTGAAAATGTCAAGAAACCCTAATAGGCAGATCCCTTTCTATACCTTCACTACCTCTTCTGGGCTCGTCAGCCTCAGCTGGGTTGTACCCCTTAACTCCTGTCAATAAAATCATCACATTCCACAGCAGAGTAAGCTACTTTGACTCACCTTGCAATTATTGTGGAATAAAAGCATACACACTGACCATCAGCACTGAACAGCTGATGTCCTGAACATAACCTAATTTAACTCAGTTTCTCATTCACCTGCTCATTTCCTTAAAGGGGAATTAAGGTAGGCTTTGCCCATCATGAACTTGTGAACAACAGTGGAAAGGCAAAACTGAATACCAGGTCCTTTTATTTTTCACTTCTGAAAATATTAAATTTCAGTATAATTCACCATAACATTTCATTTCACAGCTACTTCCTAAGAAATGACTGAGAGTGGTTTGTCATTAGAGGGCATCTGGAGTCTGGCAGGGGCTGGACAGGGAGGCAGTTCAGAGCAGTCACATGAGGCAGGTCATTGCCCTGGATAAAGCTAAGAACATGTTTAGGGTTTGCAATAGAAAACAATTTCTTCTCATCTCTTTAGGACCAGATTAGACAATACCCAAATTCTGGAGGGATGCACATGGATATAAGCTGTACACTGGTAAATGAGTGTCTAGATAAAGCATTCAGGCTTGGAAGAGATGACACCAGTGCGAGGTAAGTGATTGGCAAAGATGGGCATAAAGCACAGTTGCTGGGTACTTGGGTAGTATGTGGCTCCACTGTGGTCCATGGAAGCTGTTTATTATAAAAGTGCATACTTGCAAAAATTTCCATGATTGTAAGTTTTGAAGACAGAGACTTGCTTGAGCCGAGTTGGCTTGTCCTTATTCTTAGACTGAATGGTCAAAACTGATAGTTCCCTCATGCCTAATATGAAATATACTTTCAACAAAAACTTATTCATTAATTACCGGACAGGCAGATTATCTGCATGCTTGGGCCTGTGGACAAGATCCTGTGGCTTAGAGTAGATACCACAGGGATTATTAGGAGCCCTTGAGATGGTTTATTCCAACAAAATTCTACTGCCTGTTACAACAGTGAAAGTCTACTGTAACCTCTTACAGCCACGTAACCAAACCAATTAATCTTTTTCTTTTATGCAAAACTGTGTTTCATTTTTTCTTTATATTTTAAAAATAAAGTTAGCTGTTCCATAACCAAATTAGAGTGTCCCATAATGTCACAACACTGCATCATTAAAAATGATGTGAATGCACCTAAAGAAAAGCTAAATAGCTCTTATTATGCTTAAGGCCTTCATAGCAGCAAGCCCCCTTTCAAAGTGTGTATGCGGCAGCCTTACTGAAACAACTAGACTTAAAAATTGCCTCAGTTCTGTGTGTCGAGGGGGCTGGCTACCGGATAATCTAGTTTATACCGAGAACCAAAAACAGCAAAACTTCATTTTGACTTTTTCTCTTCAATATTATTTTGAAATCAGTAGACACTGGGAAACAATCTAATGGTTTAAAAAAAAGCAGGCTGTTTCTAATGAGCAGAGATGTTAATTCAAGCACAGTTGCACAGACACCAGCCATTTATTGCTGTAAAAGCCGCTTCTCTGCGGTGATTCATACTCCAGTGACGTCACAAATTTACCTAAAAAACCCCCAACTAATTTAGACAGGAATGTTTCTCTTTCAGTCTGTCTGAATCACACCTGGCTTTTGGGAGCAGATGGGGAATTTACTGTTGTCATTTTGAATGAAAGAACCATATGTGAAAGTGCTGTAATTTAAAAATTCTTCTGTGTCATACGAGACTGGAGGGAGCTGGCTGCAGCAGATAAAGGTTTGGCACTCAAATTGCCTTGAGCCAGCAACACTGCTGAATGGTAAATCACCGAATGCATTGGAGAGGGCAAGGTCAACTAGATGACTGTGATCACATTTCTTTATAGACGATTACAGCAAGCAGCAAATAGGATGATTCATTCCTAAATATAAATAGTATCAAGTGCTCCAAAACCTGAATCCTGAATGTTTTTAAAATCAGAACTTGAAGTTCAGCCTCTCAAAAGAGAAACTCAATAGTTTCTACTGTCAGGCTTTAATACCTTATCTTCATGTTCAGTGGTGTCAGAGGGGCTGCATTCCCAGCCCTGTCTCCATCTGTATACAGCTGGGAGAATTGGGAGTGCCAGGAACATGATTACATGCATGGATCTAACACAAAATTGGCTTTTCTAAAAACTCAGCTGTCTGTTTGAAAAATATTAGTAACTCAGTCTGAGATCCTAGGGCAGGCAGTACATGAACCCCTCTCTCAGGCACTGAATTTTTGTCCATTAGCTTTAGAAGGCATTTCATAACCATATCATTTTTGTTCATAATTTGAGATATACAAACATGAAATCAAGCTGTTTTATTAAAATGATGCACAGTGATTCACTTGGAATCCATGAGCTCATACAGCCGAGAATTCTCTTGTAATTTTCTGATCATGCTTTCTCTGCCCTTATTTCTCCCCAATTTATTAAAGCTTGTGGGTAGTTAAAACTATGTATATTCCTTTAAATGAAGTTAAATCAGCTCAACACAGAACAGCATTATATCGCTTCTACTTCAGAATCTGTTTCCCAGACATCACATGATATCACCTGAGACATGAGTCAGATACTGTAAGATTTTTCAGAAATGTTGTACTTGGACAGCAGAGACCACATTTTCAGCTGCTGCCTCTAAATCCATTCTTACAAGACATTAGACATTTCCATGTGCAAATAAGCATGCACTCCTGCAAACAGGATATTCTATAGGGACTATTTCAGTATCTTCCTTGTGTAAAGGTGATCTACAGTTTTAAATAATTAGAGAATAGTTGAAAATATGGCTATGGAAAGTCTATACTGATTCCCTACAAGGAGAGAGACTAAGATTTTCAGGTGAGAAACTTTAGTCATAAAGTAACTCAGGCTGGAAAGGCCCTCAGGAGGTTATCTTGTGGTCAGGTCCAATCACCTGCTCAAAGCAGGGCTAACTTCGGTTATACCAGGTTGCTCGGGGCCTTACCCCATTGAATTTTGAATAGCTTCAAAAATGGAGATTCTGCATTAAATTCCACATACTCTATATAATAAAGATATACTGCTTCCTACCATTATTATTGTCTAAGACAGAATGACTTACATTGTTGATTAGACCAAAACTGAAAAATCTTCCAACATCCTAGCTGTTTTATCTGGTCTAAGGAGTTCATATAGCATCCACTATTATAGCATTGACCTGAAGCATTATTCTAGCAATGTACTCTGTGAATCTAATTTCTTTTACATCTCTATACCTTTGCCTATTACTATAAATTATGCCACTTTATCAAATTAGAGTTTGACAGACAGTTTTCTAAAGAGTTCAACCTCTAAAGCTGGGATGAGATTTTTAAAGAGCAGAAGTTTGTTGCTGAGCTACTGTTAAAATCCAGTCATGTCACAACAGATGTGAGCATTTTCAATAGCTAAAAGGGTGAAGAGACATTGCTATCAGCAGAAAGAAGAACCTAGAAGGATGTACTGAAGTTGTATCTGATCCCTTTCTATTTCTTTCTCCAGCTCGCCCATCAATGACAGCCACGGCCGAAGCAGTGATTCACATTCTGGACGTCAGTGACAACGCTCCAGTCCTGGTAGGGGACTGCTCTGAACTGCAGCTCCCCAGAACGAAGAGCAAGCCATCATTAGCAGTGCGCCTTTGACCGTGGTAGAGCAGACAACATCCCATGTAGTTTTAATCATACTTTGGAGGAACTGGCAAATCAGCTTAGTCAATGGTGAGTTCAAACTATGTTTTGTTTTAGGGAAATGGTAGCTTTTTCATGTTTAAGGCTGAAATCAGCTTCAAAGAAGGGTCTGCTGTAATCACCTGCTTCAAGCTGTTTTGCAGAAGTCTGTTTCATCTGAGAATCATGGGTTGGCCATCTTGGAAAGGGAAGAGAGTATTTCTGCAGACTTTAGCATCTAGTAAACCACTCTTGCACTACAGTTCACTAACACATTTCAGAGACTTCAAAATTTGACTTCTCCATATTTATTTTCCATTTCAATAGCTTCCTACTCAAGGTTTTCTATATGATTAGACAGCATACACACTTTCAAGAATGCCTATATTTGAGCAAAAGGAAGTTAATTAAATCAGCATTAATACATTCTTTCTTACAGATGGTTTGGGGATCCAATCCTGCTGATTCATTGATTTTAATGGGAGTTAATGATCCAGTTCCTGCCCTCAGTAACAGCAGTAGGAGCTTTTGTCATTGGCATCAAGATGGAACAGCACTACATAGCGCTTCCTGCCCTCTTATAATTGGTTGCAGACAAAATGGGGATGAGGATTTTTTTTTTAATAGATACTACTCACAGGCAAAACACAGTGACAACATTTGGGAATCACCAACTTAGAATAAACAGCACCTTACAGATGCATGATCTTAGTCAGAAACAGTACTTCCCACTTAACATCTGCAATTACACAGCACATTAATCTGTAGCAGGTAACCAGCCACTCAAAAGCCCATTATTTTCCTCAAAGATAGAAGAGGGAGGACATGCTTTGAAGTTATCGCTAAATTCTTACATACAAACATGCACTTTCTCTGCAATATTAGTCCTTTTCCTTCTACATGTTCTCTCCTGCAGACACATGCTTCTCACTGTGGGAAACAGCTGGCAAGAGCCCAAACTGTACATGGTTCCCATTACCCTGAAAGACAGTGGAACGTCATCCCAAATCCAGCCCATACTAGGCAATAAAGTACTTGCTTTCCACTTGTCATTTCCATTATACAGATAATGACTTTAAAACACACTTTATATTAAGGTATTTTATTATACCCTATGCACTTTAGATCTTTATTTTTAAAGACATCCTTAAAGACAAGCACTTATGAGCAAAAAGTTGCCTTCCAGCATTTTGGAAGCTCAGTAAGAACAAATGAGAATCTGCTGCTTCATGGTCAATATTATCAGCAGAGTTTTGGGCAACATTGTTTTTCTATCACCTCAACTGGATGACAACTTTGGGAAATAGAAAGTGTTAAGAGGTAGGATTGTAAAAAGGGAAAGGAAAAGCCTGGAGAGGTTTTCTGGATCACGTTCAGTTGCAAGTAATAGAGCTGGCCCATTCACCCCTAGGATCAGGAGTTCCTAGGACTCCATTTTCCAGTGTATAGTGTGGGAAAAACTCATACTGCTCCCTTCCATAGATCATAAAAGGATCTCACTAACTGCATTGTACAGGTAGAAGCTCCTGAAACACCTTCACACAAATAGTACATTGTACAGCTTTATTTGTACATCTTCCTGAGAAAAGCCAGAGTGCTATTTGTCTACACAGTATGATGTGTGTCTAGAGGTGGACCAGGATATTCACAGGAAAACTCTGTGCAGCCTTATGTTAAGGTTGTTCCATACATTCTCACTGATGCTATTTTTGCTACCTTACTCCAAACTGTTTTCCATGCCAAAATACATTTTTAGCAAAAACAGTTTTGTTTATCTGACAGCATCTAAGTGAAAGCTATCTTTTGCCTTGTGCCAAGAACAAAAAAAATCTAAGCCAGTTTTGCTGCTGAGCTTTTGCCATTGCATTTGTTAAATCAGATGCAATTTCAACAGAATTTATACAGTAAATTTTATTCTTTTCCTTGTTTCTATCTTATTGCCTGTACTACAAGAAATTACTGTAGAGAGAATGAAAACTGTCCCCAAGACAGTCTTTTTGTCCTTGCACCACCAATTTGGATTAAGTGCACGGCATGTCCCAAGAGTCCCAAACAATACACCAACTTAACAGTCTGCTCAGGTACTGTATTTTATTGGAGCAACATATTTCAATCATGAAGATTGTTTATGCCATTTATTCACTAAATCATCCTTAAGCAAGTAGTTTCTTAAAACTTTCCTAGATATTAGAGTCAACTAAACACTGAGATAACCGGGTGAAGGAGCAGCTCTTGTTTGGAGGAGGTGGCTGACACAATGGCAAGGGTTTCCAGGGGTGATATTTACTTTCAGAGAGGGGGCGTAGAAGCAAAGCACTAAAGAGACAGAAGGAGAAATCAGGCGAGTCTGCCTCCTCTTGCCAGCAAGATCCTAGACTCATGAATAGGAGATGAGATCACAAAACTGCAAAGAAATATGAGCTGTTAAAACAAGTCTATATAAATAGTAAATCTCATTTGACAAACTTAGTGGAATTTAAGGGCTAATGCAGAGGACGCGAGGCTGAACAAGGCAGGAAATAGCATAATCCACATTCATGAAGACACCTGCTGTCTTGCAGTCTAGTAGGCTAGTAAGATAAATGAGCAACAGTGACACAATGCTGAGCTAAAGCTAAAAGGTGTAAAGGGAGTCATAGGAGAAGTATGGACAGCCGTCATCATCTGGATCTGCACTACAGTAGTTCTGGGCATTTTTATCATACAAATCTGAAGAAAACAACCTTCAATTTATACGGCATACCAATCTTTGCCTCTGGCCTTGAAGGGCTCAGTTTTTCTACCTGCTATCGAGGGAGTCACTGCACCTTAAATTACAACTAGGAACAGATTGCCAATATGTTTTTCTTCTGTCATTGTCAGTGACCTACAAGATCCATTTGTAATTCTTGCTCACAGGTTTCTCCAGGCCCTTACTCACCAGTGGGGAAAGGCCAAGGACTGCTGCTGCTGGAGTACAGCTGAAGGGAATTATTTCTACCCAGAGAAAAGAGCGCAGTGACCCACTTTGCTCTTACATTGGCTGCCTGGCATCTGGGCAGAGCTTCCTTCCTGTTTGTCCTCAAGATCTCAAGTCTGCTTCTATTGAAGCTAGAATTCAAGTGTGAAGTTAAGAAGGGCTGGTGGATAAGTTCATTTTAACTTTGATGCTGGAGAACAGAAGACTACACTGCTACAACTGCTTGCGGCAGATTGAGTATTATCTATCTTAAAAGTTATTTCCTGCATTTTCTCCTTGCTCTCCTTTTCTCCTCTCTAGAGTGCTGCTCATTAGTGCTTCACTCCACGTCTGAAAGCCGTTCATGGAAATGCATCAGCCATGGAGTCCACTCTCCCTGATGGCACTCCAAGCTCAAGTACTCAAAACAACAAAAAGCTTCACTAACACCTGTGAGGCTGGTGCCATCTACTTACTCACAAGTCTAGAATTCCTCTTGGAATGAGGAATTTGGTACACTTATCCTTGGCAAATAAGTTATTGCCACTATTTTTAGTTACAGAAGAAAAGAATTGACATTTAAGTCCACATTAAGTTTCCAAGTTGGACTGTACAGCCTGGTGCCTTACACTGAGTGAACATGTAATATGCCAAAAACAAAGCTCCTCTTGTAGCCTCCTACTCCAATGCTTACACCAAACTGAGCTGCGTGTAGTCTGAATAGCGTCATCTCTAAGACATCTAACTTTTCAATGCCTCTTGGAAATTAGCCCATTGTACTAAACAGCAGGTACCACAGAAAGTGAATAAGCACAGCCAAGCAGTAATTATTCAATCCAGGGCACTGCAAACAAATTGAACCCAAAGAGCGATTTAAGCTTTTTTCTTTGATTCGTAACTCCCAGCTGCAAGTTTCATCCATGTGAGCTGTGCCTTCATATGTATGTCCATTATGTGCACCAGTGCATCAGATCACATTAAGCGTTCTTTTGGCAAACCTGAGCAAGCGTGAGAAAGTTGCACACTTGGCCAGCTCCAGCACAGTTAGGGAGTGATCTGGCACTATTGGTTGAGATCAGTGGGTAAGGACACCAAGGTGAATGCAATACATTCCCAGTAAGCAGAGTACTTGGGGCCTGATCCTACAGTAAGGACTCCATTAACATTAGCGAGACAAGGATCATTGCCTGGACATTACGGTGCTTGGGCTGTAGTATCTAGCACAGTATTTCAGGGAGTCATAAGATTTCTTCTGCATTAGGGTCCTGATCCTGTTCCTAGAGTCTATGCAAACTGGGAACAGATGCAGTTGCATAATCAGGATCTAACACATGATTCTCCAGTTTCTTTCTTTTCTTTCTTTTTTTTTTTTTGGTTTGTTTAAATAGCTAGTGTACTGCAATCTATTTTGGCTGAATCCTTAAGATGTTTCAAAAGCCCAATTATATCTCATAAGGTCAGTAGGCACTTCTTTTTAAGAGCTCAGGGCTCTGTGTATGCATGGGTTCAGCCTTCTTTATAATGTTTTGATGTTTGTATTAAAAATCACTAGTGATTCATTAGCATGCATTTCTCCTTTGTTTGAAAGGGGATCATTTAGAGTGGCTATTTTAAGGGTCTTTAAGTGGAACATCCCAAGTGTGAACTCTAAAGATAAATAGAAACATTTAATATTTATGCTATGCTATTTTATGGTGTCTCAGTCACATATGAGATCACTATCCTTCGGCACCTTTTTTTTTTTTTTTTTTTTTTTTTTTTTTAAGAGATAGCAGTAAGAAATTAAGCAATAAAGCACAACCATTATCAACTTGTTAACACAGGTGATTATTTCAAGAGAAGGACTTCAGAGGCAGAATGCCAGCACATTTACAGTGCTGAAGACCAAAAGGGAAGAATACAAGGGAAGGAGTCTTCTGCTTCAGACCAGTGTCACAGTGCACTTGCTTTAGCCATAACTCCAGCTGAAGCAGCTTCAGCTTGCATCAGGCTCTCCCTCCTGCTCCCAGGGCTGCTGGGGCTACTCCCTGCAGGCGTAGTTCACTTCTTCTGACAGTAATACTGGTCTATGCAGTCTCCCTGCCTCTTGCTTCCCTGGGTTTATACCTGCATAACTGCTTGTAGGGTCACACTATGAACCTAATCGCTGATCCTTGTGCTAGCAAGGCTGAAGGGATGGTGAAGTACAGCACAAGGACAGGATCTCCTTAAACAGGCTTTGCTACAGAAATCAGCATATTGTCAAAATACAACCTCACAAGACAGTAGCAAGATATTGATCTGTTCATCCCTTGAGCAAAAATCTACAGATTATATGAATATGCATATTATACCAGAGCTGAGCTACGCTCCATGTAGTAGACTCAGGAGCTGATACCACTGTTCATTGGGTCCATGCACAGTTGTATAAGGACCCTACAACAATAATCCTGAGTGATAACTTCATGTTAGATGACATTTTTTCTGGTAGAGATTTAAGTCCTGAACTGTGAGATTTAATCAAAATTAGGTGTCCAAATTATGAGTCCAATCAAAATTGGCTTATGTCAACCAGTATAACTTTGGATATTCTTGTACATATACACTTCTAATCCCTTTTTGAATCTATGTTCCTGGTGCATAGATTTAAGGAATGGGATCCATTGTCCCAAGGGAAGATTGAAGGGTTTCCTGCTAACAGGTTTTTTTTGGATCAAGCTTACACCAATAGGCTGATCAGTGCATTTGTGAACTTGTACACAAAATATTCAACTTCTAGCATAACCTGAGTGTCTCACTGAATTCTGAAAGACTACACCTATGCTTAGAGTCCAGTTGGCACACATTCACTTTTCCCTTTAGCTTCTGATGAGTTTAATGGAGCTATGTTTACATATTTGCCAAACTATTTTGAATGACAAGTTCTGCAAATGTGTACTTAATACACAGAAAAACACACAAAAAAATTACCATCTGATTTTGTTACAAATTGTTCACCTAGCTTTACCAGTGCCTAGGAGTATCCCATAAAAGAGTTAAACCTTGATTCTCAGAACTGAAACTTGCCTGCTAAGTATAGACTTGAGCCTGATCCAAGCTCTTGCTTTAAAAATGTTAGTTTATACAGCTGACTGTGTGAAGTGGGATAAAAAGTTGTTATTGCTAAAGATGTTAGTAAAATTATTTTAAAATAGTAAGGATTTTTTTTTTTTCAGTCTCCCTCCCTGTCACATTGCTGGTCAAAGCTGAAAATACATGGAATACTTTTTTCCTTTCTTCCCAGAGGCAGGCAAGAGCAGTAATGGTTACAGGTTACCACAGCTGACATGCCTAGTGACTAGGAACAAGGTTGGGTGAAGAAACACAGGCAGAAATGATCCATGAAGTTGAAGCTGAAGATGAACTAAACTTAACTTGCTAATAAAGGTCTACAGGAGCACGGAGGAGACTGTATGTCCCCCAAGAGAGGGAGATGCACCACTCGGTGTGACAAGCATAGAGCTACATCTTCGCCCTCCCCTGCTACTGTGCAAGCTGCCCTAGCCTTACCTATCCTTCGGAGTTTTATCCAACCCCAGCTATGAATACTCAGACCTTGTGCTTGGTTCTTATCCCTCTTACAGCTTAAATGGGTTTTCAGGATGCGAAAGTTTACTATGAAAGCACAGCCAAGTTTAGCTGCCAGCTCATGATTTCTTGCTCAGAATATTTGGAAACACTTCCACACTTCTGTCTACAATATCCCAGGAATTGGTGAAGGAGGTGGTATAAATAACTACCTTTTGTATGTTAAAACTGGCCAAAAAAGCCAGCCGGGAAATTTTGGTCAATGTAAACAGACATCCTCAAGTAAGACCTGCTTCTGTTAAGAGCTATGGCTCTAAGTAGCAGACTGCAACTTAGTTTAATTGCAGAATCAGACCAGGTTTTCAGACAAGAGCAGGCTTTCACATGATGAGCTCTGATCTCATGCTCTGTTTAGAGTATTTGTCCTCAGGAGGCTTCCCTATACTTTGGGGGAAATGGTGCTGCATTCCCTTCCTCAGTCTCAGTGACTATTTGCATGTGCACTAAGGACGGGCAACGCATGCGAGAAGTTGGGAGGACTGGAGGCAAGCCTGCAGCGATTCCTGCAGTTGGCACCACTGTTGGTGCCACTGAGACTACAGATATGTAATTGCTTGTAAAAACAAAATAGGATCTATTTCCCCATCAGAAAAATCTGTATTTACTATTTTACAGCTAGCAATATTTTATGGCTGATGATCTCTATTTCACATGTTCTATTTCTTTCATTTAAACTTTTTTGAAAATTATTATTAAAGAAGCAAAAGAGGAAATAAAACTGTTTTGCAGATTATTCTAAGTTTATAAATACCTCCCCTAAAATAATTTTCCCCATTCCTCCCCCTCCCCCCCAGGTTTCTGTGCTCATTATCTTTGTTTATTTGGCCTCCTCAAGAAGAAAAAAGAAAAATAAAGTTCATGATATGATGCACCAGAACATGTTTTGGACAAATGATGAGATGGTTTATTTTTACAAAACACTTGTGAATGGATGGACCAGCAAAACTGTACTATATTCACTTCAATAGATGAAAGTCTTATTAGGACATGCCCAATTTAAAAGCCAAACTCAAAGCAAGTTAAATATATCTGACTTAAGAAACCTCCTTGAGCCAAAAAAATAATTGTTAGAGTTGTAATCTACTTGTCATCCTGGTTTGAAAGTTTGAAAGTTTTAAAAGCAGCTAGGGAACAGCCAGAGAAAGGCAGAATCTTAGTGTCTGAATTTACACCATTTTCAGTAAAAGAAATGACAATCTCTTTCCTTTTTAGGGGTCAGATCCCAGAAAGTACAAAAATAGAATGTTTCACTCTGCTCCCATTTAAGTCAAAGGTAAGACTCCTCTGGACACAGATGAAAGGCCAGAAAGAGAAGCACAAAGTAGAAGTTAACCTGGTCTCCATGGCAGCCTTCCTAATTAGGTGGAATTTGTTCCCCTTCTTTGCCCACATAAGATGCCTATTATTAGAAAATAGCCCTGTGCCCCAATGAAAAAAGCAGTGTTACTGTGTGCAGCAGTACAATAGAACATCCTGATCACATTGCCTATGGATAATTCACTGTATTTCTCCATTGTATGACTGCATTTTTAAACAACTATTAGGGTTAGAACAAAATGCCATTTTCATCCCTGTTTGCTGCTTCAGATAGGAATCTCTCTTCCCTACCCCCTTGCTGATTGCTCTTAGTTATTATATGACAAGATCAAAAACTTAGAAGTACTCCTGTTCTTTATGCTCCGTAGTTCAGTACAAGTGGGAAATGAGGACTTTTTAAAATAAAGAACAGTATTAAAGAACTGTAGATTTGTCTGGGAAGCTGTTAACAACTTTCACCTGCTGTGAATTTTATGGGACACAATGCAATTCAATAGTAAATAGTGACTAGAGCTTATGAATTTTATAGTTCTACAAACCCTATATATCCAATAAAGTTCATTCAATGTTGCAATTAAGTTACTCATTTCTTTCATCTGACAAGCTGATGGTGTGGTGAAGGCTATATCGTGCTCACTAGAGTATTTCTCCAGTTACCTCTAACTGCATCCATGGCATGTTGGACAGTGAAAATGCATCACACAATATTAAGGCAATAGCATTACTACTCATTTCAGATCTCCATTCTTCAATAATGAAATTCAGTAAGAAGAAAGTACTATTTTTCTATATTTTTCTCTACAGCTATAAAACATCAACAACAAAGCACACCAATAATCAGGAAAATGTGAATTTACTGAGGACATATGCAATCCAAACATTTAAATAACTGAGGAATCTCTTTTGCAATTGAAATCCTTATGTTGGTGCCCTACTTCTACAGGTTTGTTCACTTTGCCTTAAAGGATCCTGCCTGACAGCTGGAAAACAGCACATGCTCTTTGTCTATCCTAACCGCAAGGATAAACTGGTGAGTTGAAACTGGCCATTTACTCTGTAGCAGGCTAGTTTGGCATAGTCATAGCGTACATTAGCTGAGGGATAACAGGACAGACTAAATCAATCATTTTGCAACTGTATCCTATGTGCCTAAGTCATCGGAAAGCAGGAACTCTGCTCCCCAGCCCATATGAGTGCTTTTAAAAGTGTTCCACTCCACTATGCTCATGGGCTGGCTGCCAGAGATCCCGAGTGATCAGTCCCTGGGTCCAAGGAAAACTTGTATTTTGACAAGAAGTTCAACCTACTTATTTCTAAAACAGCTTTGGTGAGTACCTTTAAAGCTGCTTTAAGGGAAGTCAGTTCTTTCAGCTGTAAGTACAGGACACAGGCTTTACAAGGGGGAGAGTCTCAAACCAGCTGGAATTATTTCTCTTCTTTATAAAGCAACGATTAGAGATTCTCATTACTTCCCATTTGTGAAGGGAAGAGCCAAACGCGGTTTTACAGATCAGTCTCCCTGTTCCTTTCTACTCTGCACAGTTGTAAGGGATTATTTACTTCCGATTTCTCCTCACTGTTTTTTGTTTATATTCTGTGAGTATGTGTCAATCGCTTCTTTTTTTTGCCTCCACTGAAAATGTGTCTGCTTTTGCCGCCTGGCACTTACAACTTTCCTAATCAAATAGGAACAGGCTATCTTATTAGCCCAAGGTAGCAAGTGTTTTGAGTAACTGTAGTTAGAGTGAAGCTGTTTCTGGCCCAGAAGTTGGCAATTATATATGCACAATACGAAAGGGAAGCGAACAGTGAGAACCGATCTCAAGTCAAACAAGTTTGAGCACCTATCTTTTAAGCATTTTCTCTTAGCTAATCTTACAGTTGGAAGTGATCAACGGCTTTTTGTAAAGGCACTACCCAAACATTTGAACAGCAGAAAAGTTGATGGAAGTTACCTTGAATAAATGCAGCATATGCTTATGGCTGCACTTAAGGCTGATGGGACAAAACTCCAGTCTCTTACTGGGTTGCTATATGAACAGTCATCTTTGGAAGCTGAAATAGAGCCAGTCAGCTGAAACGGCTTTTACCAGTTTAGACCTCTGATTTATAATTCGCAAAACTGCCCCAAGCAGATCAGAAGAAGGTTTTAGAACTTTGTAACAAGGAAGGCAGTTTTGTATGAGAAAACTTCCCTCATTTTGTAATGAGGGAAGGGAAGTTTTGTTTTTACTGAGGCTGGTTCATCATTTCAAACTTGTAAAATAAATCTACCACGCGTATGTTTGGATGTATTTTTAGTAACTTAATTGGAAATAAAGCTGACCTCCAGCAGCTGATAGAGCAGGGCGACAGCGGCAGCGTACGCAGGGCATGCAGTACAGCACGTTCTGCTTCGGCTTGAAACTGAACCGTGCATAACGAAGAAAGATGGGACACAAACACCGACGAGCCAATAAAGTGAAAAGGAGATTTTCAGTCTGTTTTTGAAAAGGAAAAAGCCATATACAGAAGACCAAGTTATGAAATCAGGTAGAAATACGGTGGGAGACAGTTTCATAAGCCTGTGGGAGCACACAGGACTTCTGTCCTGAGAGGTTTCTGGACAGATGATGCAACCGGGCATGAGCTAAAGTGGATAATAAGTGAAGCTAAATGAGCTCCTGCCTGTTTGGAAGATCTCTGGAACAGTAGGAACTAACATCTTGAATTAAAAAGGTTCTTCAAGAAGATCCACAGAGAAGAGAAAGCTTTGCTGAATTTTACATTGTGGTTACCGGGAAATCTGAACGGAGAAAATGATGGGGTTTAAATCAAACCCTGAGCATTCAGAGCAAAGGGAAGCTCTCCCTCATGAGCCAGGGTTTCTTTCTTTTTGAAAGACAACTTGCCCAGTTTTGTTTCATTTATGTCTTTTTTTGTATAAAGATTTATAGACAGTTTTAATTTTTTTCTAATGTATATTAGAGTATGAGCTTCTTTCCTGCTTCCATTAATCTTCATTTGATTTCTTTTCATCCAACTATTCATTTTTCCTTTAAAATGCAAGTTAATTGGGAAAATCTAAATTGCAATGAGGCACACCTCAGCAGCAAGACTGGTAAACTGAGAGGGAATTACTTTTATTCAAACTGAGCTACATAAGTATGGTTACCCTGGCTTCATTTGATACCCTACAGTTTTTCCCCCCTCCAAACCACCTTAAGTTTGCCTCCCACACACATACCCCCCCCTCCTTAAATTTGGAGGTAGGAGCTCACAATCCATGTCTGACATCTCTAGCTTGAGAAAAGACTACAGCTGACATTCTTCCCCTTTCTGAAGTTTAAAAGCAGCTTTCTTCACGGATCAAACAGAAGCACACATTCATACGCCAACTCAAACACACAAGCCCCCACCATTTCGTGCTTCGTAGAATAAGCATACGCAGCAGGGTGATGGTCAGACTTTTATGAACTTTGCAAAGCTCAGGTGCAATACATCTGCATGTCAGCATCTGTGTCAGTGACTGATATTCTGTATAAATGAACAGTAATACAGATATCTGGAGTCCAGTGACAGACTTTGAATGCCGAGTTTGTATCTTACCTTTCCTCACCACAAAAAGGAAAAAGCAGAGAGGAGAGAAAGAGGAATTTTTAGCAGCAGCCAGCAAAAAGAAAACAGCAGAGAAGTTGCAAATGGTGAGAGAGAAGCAAAGCTAATATTCTAAAACTCCAGCATGCAGAAATCACGAGAATCCAGAAGATACTGCACCTTTTACAGAGCACAGGACTGCTAGTGCACGTGGAACATGCAAGTCCCAGGCAGTTAGTCAACTGTCTGCTTAGCTACCTGCAAATTTTTTTTTAATTTTGCTCCAGGAAAATTGTTTTCTATTAAAAAAGTCATCACTAATACAATAATAGCTTTGATGCTGTTGGATAAAACATCCCACTACAAATATTTGAACACCTTCCATAAGAACTAGGATTCCCTTTTTTTTTTTTAAGGAGTACTAATTTCCTTAAAAGATAATACTTACAAATGAACTAACTCTCTCGTCTGAGTTTAGCATGCATTTCAGACAGAGCACTTTGGAGAACACTATTTTTTTTACATGCATCTGAGAAATCAAATGCTTGTTTCAGAAGTGTCCTCCTAAGCTTTTCAGATCCACTGCTCCTTGCAGTCTTGCAAGGGAGATCACTGCAAGTATAACAGCAGACTTGTCAAATTCACAGTAAAAAAAGTAGCATTGGTTATGAAATTCTACAGCTTGGATTAAACAAACAGTCAATGAGCAAGAATCTTACTTGTCAAAGCATCAAAAATAAGAGTAGTAGATGAGAATATTTTAAGTTAGGTCTTCATCCTTTCCAAAATAGGATCCTTTCTACACAAAACAAAACTGCCTCACATCAACAAATGAATCTCCAATGAGACAAAGTTGATATTATCTAAATGATAATTATCATGACTAGATTTAAGCAAAGCGTACCAATTAGTCCTATGAATCTTGCCTTGTGCAGTCAGGTGTTTTTATTCAAACATAACAGGGTTGCCTGAACTACTTCACCACTGTCTCCAGGACATTAGCATTCCACTCAAGTCATTAAGAGGAACTTCCTATTTTTAGGAGTTCAGAAAGCATATTCTGCCAGAATTTACCTTAACATTCAGCAGCAAGCAGTTAGGGGAGCTGAAACTGCACTCTTAAAATCTAAAGCCAGACAATTCAAGTGTCAGATGTTTATAGTGACATGCTGATGATTTTGACAGCTCTCTCAATCTCCCATACATAATTTTTGCTTTTAGTGGAAATGTGTGATAGTTTCTCAGACCCAGAAATAACATCAGTTACAAAGGGCCAAATGAGACCAGTTTCCAGACCAAAAGAAGCTTGAAAATGAGCAATGCATGATTAAACAAACGAACCAAAAATGAGAATAGAGCCACTAGTGCACAAGGAATGTGTAAACATGAAGTATATTTTTAAACTTTTTTCCATCCCCAGAATGGTGTAACACCTTAAATAAGGCAAATGTTTGCTCTGGAATTGATACAGATGTAGAGGTTTGTAAGTACTATCTTGATCTTCGATCCATGTACAAATGTGTCTATTTTGACAGAGTTCTGTATCAGTCTGTAGCCTGCTCAGTACACCAGTGATGACTGATTAGTATCTGATTATAGGAATTAGAATATATCCCTACTTGTACACATCGATATACACTTCCATTTTGTATGTGCCTATGAAAATAGGCATATTTGAGCTCCCGTTTCACAAAGATATCACCAGTTAGTCTCATAACTACATCTATGTAGAAATGAGTGATATGAAAACGTACTCTCAACTCTTGACAACCAGACCTCTAAAATTAAATGAAAAATAAGGTTATTCTAATATCCTCCAGTCTTTCAGATTGTCACTTATTTAGATCAGAGATTCTTCTTTTGTGTGAAAAAGGTTCAGGTGTGAACACAACAGGGTTACAATCTCTTCTGAGGCATTTGGATATGAAGCTAGTATAAAATTAATTCTACTACTCTTAATAGTAATAGTACTTAACATAAAAGGTTAAGTCTTTATAATAATTGTAAAACAGGTTTAGAGTTTACATACAACATGGCAATAACATTTAGGCTTTGACGTATAGCATCAAATGCAAGTTAAAGGCAGAAATTTTAAATGGAAATGCTATAAGTTCAGCTATTTTGATTTTTGTGATCAATTATCAGAATCCAGGGAAATCCCCTTCTCAAATACCCATTTCAAGAAGCAAAATATTCTCTAGAAACCTTCTTCTACCCAACTTACTACACATTTTCAAGATCACTACATGGTTCCTTTCACCTCTAGAAATGTCACCTACTACATATTTCCATCATATTTCACTAAAATGCATGATCACACTCAAGAGATGTGTATCCAGAGAGACTGTAATAAACTTAACATAGCAATTAGATTATTATCCCTGGCACTGTTCTCTATATACACTCTCATTAACGCTTTTGTAAACATCATTATTTCCTCAAAAGCTGGGATGAAAGCTACATTTTCTACATACAATGAGAATGGATTTTCTCTCAAAGTTGTTCAGTAGTAATACATGTGGCTGTAATATCCCATCTTGATTTTCCCCACCTGCAACTTTCAGCTGGGGGAGAAGAACAGCCATATTAGCCAGATCAAAGGCCCACTGAGCCCAGTAGCCCGCACCGAACAGTAGATATATTGAAAAGGTATAAGAACAGGGTAGCATGCAGAAATAGTTGTCAAGAATATTCTCCAGCATTTAGTAATTTGCAAGACTTTAACTTTTGATAAAAATACAGATATTTACATGAGAATTTTTCCTATGCACATAATGAAACTTCAGGTAACTTGCATCACCTCCCGCTTGCTGCAAGGTAACAGCATGCACACAGACCACTGCTTAGCTGAAATGGGGAAACCTCTTACACTGCAGTTATCCAATTGTTCAGGTCAGCTGAAACTGTTAAGAGGGGCCCAAACTATGGGAATTGGTGAGAAATTAAGGTTAGAGACCTGGGTCTGACTTGTGCAAATGACTTACAGTATTAGGTATTGAAGACTCTGAGAAACAGCACAAAGACTGAGTGTGCAACTTACCCCATAGAGCCATCCCATAGCATCAGATCTTGATCTTTGATAAAATGAAGCAACTTCTTTAAATTATATAAATAGCCTGGTTTCTTAAGGAATTGAAGCTTATACACCTATGCACTTACATATTTATGTATAATCACTTGTCAGTCTCAAAATATATATTTTTTTAATCTAGTGGACAATTTCAAATAAGTTCAGGTGATTAACTTATTAATGATACTTAATTTCTATAGGAACCCTGCAAATAAAGCCCAATGTTCAAGTGTCTTCTGTTGACCAGCCAACATCTGAAAAATAGTGTCCA
Organism: Dromaius novaehollandiae; assembly: GCF_036370855.1. Taxonomy (NCBI): domain Eukaryota; kingdom Metazoa; phylum Chordata; class Aves; order Casuariiformes; family Dromaiidae; genus Dromaius; species Dromaius novaehollandiae. The sequence goes on from NC_088110.1 coordinate 14,674,466, forward strand.
ACAGAACAAAAAGCATAAAACTCCCGAACAACAGGCAAACCAGTTATCAGGTGTGCATCTTCAGAGCAGCAACAATACATACTGGGTCTGGCCCGATCAGCCGACCAAAGGTAACTGGAAAACATACAATAGCCAGATGAAAGACATAGGATAGCTGATGTATTGTGATTAAAAGCTAGTGAAGGGTGGCAGGAACTGTAGAGAATATGGGAAAAATATGGGACAGGCAAGGTTATGGGAGATGTGGAGGTATGGCTTTATTTTTATAAACTGATGCCCTTTTGGCCTTCCTGACCATAATTCAGCATATGTCCTGCAAGTTTCATGAAAACAGATAGCAAAATAAAGGAGACAGGTCAAAACAACCTCAATTCTTTTTAGATATAGGAGAATCCTATGGGGGACAGTTATGAGTAGCTACAGATACAGGAGGAGTGTCAGGTAGAATTCACTCCTTTATCAGCACCAAAGCATCTCTAGTCAAGGTTTATCTCCCATCTGGATTTTCTGATGTCTAATAAGGTATACATTCCAGTTGCAGCTTCTCTAACTGCACGTTCGGCTTTTCCTGTCAATTCTCTACTGTGTAATAAGAATTAAGTACAGGTTTCAGCCTTCTATAGTTCACTTGAAGTCCATCAACCACAGGAAGCAAATCCATAGACAAAGTTTCACTAATTACTTCCAATGAGGGTGGCACTACTTGTTTCCCTTGAAGATCTTAGGATAATCTGTATTACTTTTAACTCGATCTAATGCTTTCCTCAGTGTAAGGTGCCTTTATTGCTGTCCCATCTGCATAGTGTATGCCTGGAAAGGAGGAATTTTTGCACATACAGGGTGAAAGCTTGGTTTATCTGAAGACAGAATTCACTATTGATTTCAGTGAAACAATTACACTTATGATGGGCATCCTAAGGTTGTAGTTTCACAGTCATTTTAGATTGTTGTAAGATGGCATTGTCACTGAAAGAACAGATCATCATCCAAATAGCTCACAAGCTGTGAACAAGATTAGCAACAGTATTTTTTAATCTGCCTCAGGAAAAGGGCCTTTCTTACCTAGACTTGAACTTTTTTCCCTGAGGCCTTTTAACCCTGCCAGTCAGGCATCCTGCCTTTTCCCTGCTTCCCATCGCCTATTCCAATTTGCCTTATTAAGCAGAGCCAACTGTTTCCAGTATCCTAATATGGCCCTCATACCCTAATTAAGTTCCTCATGCCATTTTCTTAGAAATACTGCCTACTTAAACAGCTCCCATTCCCAGCTGCCTCCCCATTGCTCCCTCTATTTTGCCAGCACAACTGTGTGAACAAGATCAGGGAATTTCAGTCTTAAAATAATGTTGCAAATAATTGTTTAAGTCATTTAGATGGTCCCAGTTTATTCCAAAGGAGTCCCTTACTGTTGTCCACATCAGATGGTGACAATTAACAAATTTTAATCTGGGGAAATGATTCCTCTTTGAAGTATAACGCGTGAGTCACCAGCTCTGCCTGCACTGAGTCAGTATCACACATGGGATTAGAACTCGGGAACTTCTGGGTGAAAAGATCAGTAAACAATCTCATTTTAGTAACCAAAACAGACACAGAAAGAGTAAGAGGGGAAAAATACCCCAGAAAAACAAAAATAGTAGTAAGCAGGAATCCACTGAAATGAAACAGCAAAGTCAATAAGGTTCCTTGGACTCTGTGTCTGGGAATGCTTTTTTGTTCTGTGCCCAGCACAGCAGGGACCCTCCATCAAAGCTGGGGTCATACCCAGTACCACAACACAAACAGAACCTCGGGTAGGAATAAGTACAATTACTCTTCTGACCCTGCCCCATACTTTCTCAAAAATAGTACACCCTCACTAAAGCACTCTGAGTTTAACATTTTGAAACAAACCTCAGGCAAAGTGTTAGCTTCACAACACTTAGCAACTATAAACCTAACCATGGTGAAAGTCAGTCCTCTCCTTCATCTAGCCACTGAGTTTTGTGGTTTGGAATTAGTCTGAAGAAGCCGAGGAGAATACATTGCGACAGGGAATATTTCAAATACCTTGGAGGAAAGGTAACCATATGAGTACTTTGTGTAAAACAAAGGAGAGACAGAGTTACTGTGGTTAGCAGTGTCTTTTCTAGCAAAACCAATAAGATTAGGACATTGTCAGAGTCTTAAAATACTCCAGCAGTTGCAAAATTAAGCATTCTGGTATTGATTCCTAGGTAATAAAGATTTGACTCATCAGGTTTAAAAGTATATTATTTTCTTCAAACTATATTTCCTTTAAGTAGGCTTGAATAAAGACTAAATCCAGGCTTAGTAAAGAAAGTATTTGCTTCCAGCGTTTGTGTCTATAGCTAGCAATACTTCTGTACTTCAGAGAAAGATGCCAGCTTCCTTCTCCTGTCTGTTAGCTTAGTGAATGTATAAGCCATTTGTGAAAGCAGAGTATGCAGCCACAAGAGCTGCTCACGCAAATGGGCCATGAGATACATTGTGCATATACTTTGTATAATATCATCTGCATGACAGCTGAATGCAAAAATCAAAGCCTCCATTCTTTGTGCATTCAAGTTTTTATACACAACCAATAGTGCCACTGCTATGGGAGCAGAAAGCTGGAATTCCCTTAAGCATCCAAACTAGGAAAAATCCTCAAAGACTAAGGTAAAGCCTGGATCCGAGTTTGAAGTTACCAACTTAAGTGTACCTATAGAATCAGGTAATCAGCTAGCTTAGACAGATTCTCTTTTTAAGGAAAAAAAAAAAAAAAAAAAGCAATCTCACAGAAAAAAAATTGTTAACAACCAGAGCAGTGAAAACTGCTTTATTCCTTTTCTTTGCCCTGTCCCTTGGCCAAGGGCAAGTAGAGCACACACGCTACAAGAGGGTACCAAATCAGGCAGGCTTTGAAGGGGTAGCTGGGCACCTCCTTTTCCTGTTGGTCAGGGCTCCCTGCTGCTCACAGGGAGAAAATGAAAACTGCAGAGGAATGGACACAAGATGACAACCAAGGGTCAGGTTAGTTCAAACCTTGTCCTTTTGCTCTCACCTTTTTTGGAAACATTTTTGGGAAGGCAACATTACAGTATAATACATCACTGCGTACAAATAGCCTTCTTGAGAGGCAAAACACAGACACCAGCACTAATCCGCCTTTGCAGAGACGGGATTTCAATGCTCAGGTATCAAAGTTACGTGTCCACCTACCGCCTCGGCGTGCCGGGTGCTCCCGAGGGCCCCGCGTGGCTGGGGGAGCGGCCAGCTGCCTCAGGCCTGTGGCATCCATGACAGGCAGCGCCTGGCCGACCTGGCCTACCCACGCTGGGCACTGCCGTCTCGCTGTCGGGGGTCACAGTCCTTGGCACCAGCCTCCCAGAGCTGGGGTGGAGATGGCTGCTGCCAGGAAGCAGCCCTGAGGGGCAGCAGGCGAGCGCAGTGACATGGTCAGCAGGGCAGGGCCCTCACCAGCCATGGCCATCCGTCTGCCCTCGAGGGAGCCGGGCGCAGCAGACGGGGGGGCTGCTGGGCTCAGCGCAGATCACCAGGTGAGTCCATGGTGGTGGGACAGGCTCAGGGGCAGGTTAAACCCACAGGTCAGGGCCCAGAGCAGTGCTAGCCACAGCCAGGCAGGGCTATGGCAGAGCTGAGGTGCAGCACTCCCACAGCATAGCAGAGCTCAGGGAGCAGGAGGGGGCTCTGGGCCGAGCTGCTATAGAGCCCCAGGGCCTGTGGCCAGGGAGCGGGGAGGCCTCGGAGGGGCTGGTTACGGCCATTAAAGCCTATTATCACCCTCACGTCCTAACAGCTGCCTTGATGGGGTAATCACAGGGCTTGGTGTTGGCCTCCCCAGAGCTGAGTGTGAAGATGGCCAATTCCCTGAGGTCGTGGCAGGCCTTGGTACCAGCCTCGCCAGAGTCTGGGTGCTGGGAGAGAAGATGGTTACCTTGCTGGGTAGGGGTAAGATGGCTGCCACCCTGGGCCGGTAGCTGGCCTTGGCACAGACCTCCCCAGAGCTGAGCGCTGTGAGGGAAGATGGCTGTCTCACTGAGGTCATGGCAGGCCTTGGCACAGACTTTCCCAGAGCTGGGTGCTGTGAGGGAAGATGGCCGCCTCACTGAGGTTGTGGTCAGTCTTGGTGCCACTCTCCCCAGAGCTGGGTGCTGGGGGGGGGGGGGGTGTCAGGGAAGATGGCCGCCTCGCCAGAGGGAAGATGGCCGCCTTGCCAGGGAGCTGTCAGGCCTTGGCGCCAGCCTGCCACAGTGAGCCCCTGCCACCACAGCAGGGTAGGGCAAGGGCTAGGCCATCTTCTTCCCCGCCACCCTCTGTTGCCTGAGGCCAGTGATCCTTCACGAGCTGCTCCTCCTTCGGGGCACAGAGACGAGGGAAGCGGCCGGAGCCAGGCAGCGGAGGCCAGTCCCTGCCCTCCCCGCCGCGCCTGTGGCCGTCCCCTTGGCGGCTGTTGGGCCTGCGAGGGCTTCCAGCGCGATGGCAGCGGGGCTGGGATGCCGCTCGCTGTGCAGGTATCAGGGCTTTAAGGCTTTATGAGCTATTCTGTGTGATTTCTGTTGAGCATCTTCAAGCTAAGAGTGTGGAAGGGAAGGAAATACCAGCAATAAAAAAGTAAGCAGTCAAAGGCAAATAATCAGATGCCAAATTACAGATTAGTGGATCCCCTGTGTAAAGTAGGATTTACCCACTTGCTTTTCTTATCAATGCAGCTGGTTTTCTGTTCACAATAGGATTAACAGGAAAGGAACAATTACTGATTAAACTTGAAGATTCAGGGCTGAATAAACTTCAGGGTGTAATCAACAAAAGCCCCCAACACACCCATTGCATTTTATAAATAGCAATTTAAATTCGTTATTTGGGATTTGTCGTTCAAATGAGAAGGGAGGAAGGAATTTAAAAATCAATGTAAATGGGTAGATGGAATGTTTAAAGATAGTATATTGGAAATGTTATATGAGTAGCCTTAATTTAAAAAAAGAAAAAAAGAATCCTCCAAAATACCTTCATAGATTTAGTTTGTAAAGCAAGTGTGCAGGAATAGCAACACATAATTTAATCTACTCTAAAATTTCCCAAAACAAGGCTAAGATATTAGCTGAATCCCTTAGTCATTAGGATGGAGAGAAATCATTTTGTTGACCCATTTACAAAAATAAAAAGATTAATTTTGTTTCAGGTTTTAGAATGAAGATGGGGCTGGCTTATGTCATTAGGTTTTGCCATTGCACTCTTCCAGGATCGGATCTCCCAGGTGTGCGGCAGAAGCCGGTTCAGCAGCCCACAGCCGGTGCCTTTGCTTTTCCACCTGTCGGCTCCCGATTTCTGCACACATCCGTGGCAGTTCCTCATCTGAGTCACAGGGCAGCCTGGCATCCTTCCTGATTTCACCCCATCTGCAGCACCTCTCAAAATGAGCAATCCCTGAGCTGCCTCCCTTACCAGAATGCAGATATTGCCGTTTTCCTGCCAACATGCCATGCCCTTGCGGGTGTAAAGCCTCACGCAGGAAACACTGTAGTGTGTATCCTCTTGCAGGGTCCTTATAAACTATGTAGACTTAGGGACTGTAACTATGGTTACACTCCCTTTACTACAGAGCAGACGAGTTACCCATATAAAATCCTAGGTTATTAACTACAAAGGATGATTCTTAATATCTATGTGCAAGAGCTTAATGGCTCTGGCTAGGAATGTCTCCCAGTGGAAAGTAGTTACAAGTCATTTTGTACTTTATGGTTCTCTGTGCAGCAGATCGGGTGGCCTCGTTTCAGACCACATTGCTTCATTCCCAGGAGCAAGTGGAATTAACAGAATGCCCTTGTCAACTTGGCAGAGATGGCAGGCACTAAGGAACCACAGGACTGTGAGATACGCTGGATACAGCGTACAGGCTGCGCTGGCCTTACTCAGCTGTGATACAGAAGCTCTCAGTCTCTAGAGTTCTCCTTTAACCAACAGCCACTGCTGTCCATGTTTTCTATGTAAAAACCATCAGTCAAAACGTCTGGATGCCCCAGGTCTTTGGTCAGGATCTTTCTAAGTGGTATTCCAGAAATAGCAGTGGCTTTTATTTATTCTGTAACAGTCCACATTAATCTGCCAAGTGCCATTGCATAACAGCAGTTAATTACATTATTTCTTCATTACTATGTCTGAGCATAGACTGTTTCAACAATATTCAGAAATGTATTTCTGAAGCTCTTCTCAGTAGCTCTGAAGAGAAAATAACTAAGGACAAGCAGAGTACTTAGATTAACAACAAATGATAAATCCAGGCCCTTTCATTGATGTCAAATTAAATATTCTGATGTAGACCTTGACATAATTCCGGCTAATTGTAATTTTTCTTGTACTTTTTCATTAAACAGAGATTTTTTTTAAGAATCTCTGGGTCTGCTATGTAATAGGCTATATACTTCCTTTAGCTACTTGTACATTCAGAAGTTGTTCTTAAAAGCTATGTATAATTCAAGATGGCCCCAAAAGTTCCTACTAATTTCCCTGGAACTGGAATTTCATTCTCTATTTTCAGAGAAAAATCCATGTTGTCAAAAAAAATGGTGTTTTATCTATCTTATTTTAAATATTGCAAGCTATAATTGCTGCAAACAACTCCACACCTTACTGTCAGGACATTGCTTTTGGTTTTCGTCTTAAAAAATTCTTTCCTCCCTCCCTTTTTTCAACTTTTCTTTGGTTATTCCTACTTGTTGGCATACTAATGTGTTCAGAAGAAATGTGTAAGCTAGTGGTCAGTATGCTGTATACTATGCTAAGTGTTTGTTTCACCTGAATTGTACTGCATTACAACCACTTGTCAATAGCAGCCAACATTTTTTGGAATTACTTAGCCATATTTAATTCTTTCAGTCTTGTCCAATTTTGTAGCCTGAAATCTTTTAAATTTCTCTTTTTGGGGCTATCTTTTGTCTCCGTATATCTTCCCTGTAACAACTGATCTCACTGTCCCTATGAGCCTGTCTCCTGTATTAGAATAGACTTCTATGTCTCTTATCTCACTGAGTCAAAAAGGATGCCCCGATGTGAGCAACCGTAAACTACACTGACCTATTTTAGCACCGTATCACCATGTCAGAGAGGAGATTTGCCAGATGTCATAGATGTTTCATTATTCCCTCAAGGAATCTGACACGTCCTGGAATGAAACTGAGGTTGCAGAGTAAGGACCAGATTCTGATTTCAGAGACAATGAATTCACTGGACAGATTCAGTCCAAGTCTTGGAAATTAATTTGTATTCCTACTGGTACAAGTGGGGTCAGTATCTGGCTGAAGGTCTACTCACAGCTAACTAAACTAAAGGTTTTTGCCAGCTGCTCCTCCAGAGGCAAAACTCCAGCCATAAGGGCACATTATCATGGAAGTAAACAGATGCACAAATATGCTTGTTAAGTTACCTAACAATACAATTCTTCTTCTTCTTCTTCAAAAAAAAAAAAAACCACAACCAAACAAAAAAACCCAGGATACCAGCATTATTGCTGCTTTCTGCATGTTCCCTGAGGTCAGGGTCCTCAAGATTCCTCCCTCTTCTTCCCTCCACCCTGGTTACCTTCTCCTCCGTATCACAGGTTACCCCTTTCTCTGGTGCGGCCCGTACTGTTCATCTTTGACTAGCCCCCCAGCTGCTTTTGTTCTGTTAACAAAGAACTCCTCTCTGGTCTTTGCCCCTGACAAAACTTCCCATGTTTCAGTTGTCCCCAAACATTGCATTGTTTCTGGGGATCTTGCATTGCTCACAACTCCTTTTTTGGTAGCTCTGCTTACTGAACTAGTTTCCTTGGACTTCACTACTCCTGTTATCTTAGGATACTTCCATGTGAATTGGAGCCAGCAAAATTAGCCGGTCTTCAATTGTCCACAGTCTCATGGGAGCCCTGGCTTCACATATGCTGAGCTGCGCGGTGCTGAAACAATGCTAGAGCCTGAGCCAGGATACACAGAATTTCAAACTGTCACAACATAACTTACTGTTCTGCTGTTTTTCAACATTATTTGCTCAGTTCAGCTGAAAAAAAAAGGATGATGCATGCAGAAAGAAGAGAAAGTGCATTTTTAATCTTTCCTACCATCTGTGAGCTTCTAGGGGTATATAACCCCTTTTTACTGATCTGAGTTAACAAGTAAAAATATATGGATAAAGCAGCCCTAAGACCTATGCTCTGCATGATAAACACTCCATTGACTAACCTGCTTCTTACTGTGAAAGAATAACATTTTGCATTAGACCTTTTGAAGTGGAAATTAAACTGCCTGCATATATTAGGTGTGTGTGTGTGGGGGGGGGGGGGGTACAGCAGGGGTTGTGCCTGCCGAACTTGGAACAGCTGGCCTTGTGTCTCAGACTGCCCTCCTGACGCTTTAGCACTTCAGAACTAGTTAGTGATTTGTGACAGAGATACAAAGCAGAATAAGTGCCTATTCTGATTAAATCCAAACCATACCAGAAAAAAGCCCATTTAGTGACATCTATACTGCAGTGATCTTTGACCAGTTCCTCTTTCCAAAAACAGTGTTGCTGCTGACAAACAGGAGCTCATGCTGAGTTGTTTTGGTACAACAGCCAGGGACAGGACGGTCTTGGAGGCAGAATGACTCGTTCAGGCTTCGAGGTGGCTTCTCTGGCAAACTTTTAGCATAGGGACTGACAGCTAGGGAAAGCTTACGCTGGTTCTTCTCCTGTCACACCAGTTATTAATCTAACACCAAGTACAATTTCCCCATCTATTCTAAAGAAAACAAAAAATCAGTTTATAGGTATTAGCACATTATTAAGCATACTTACAGTAAACAATTTTACAAGGTGCTAATTAGATTTCCAGGACTGGAAATAAATATAATTAGATCAGAGTTAGTAGGACCATAGCCCTATCAGAGCAAGCAGGAACTGTGATCTCTAACTATTCCCTATGGAAAAATTTGGGGTGTCTGAATTTGACATCTCAGTAGTGGAAGGAAAAATCCTCTGACTTATGACAGCAATGAATGCATAGTCCATAGTCATAAGGTCTGGAAAATCTGTCCACTGCTCGAGGGGAAGTGAGACAGTGAAATCACATACACTGTGAAGATCCATACAAATTAGATAAGCAAATTCTTATTTTTAGCATTTGCCCAACAGCAACGACGAGGGAACAGCACATAAACAACTCAGAAGAGAACAAGTAACCCAGGCTAAGCCAGGGTACACCGAAATAGTCGAGTTCCAGACACAGGGTGTTCTCATATAACACGCTGAAGAGAAATTGCAATAGAGAGTCAGATATGAAAAACAAAACACATATTTCTGCCCCCAACCTTGCCACTCTAAGAGTGATCTTGCAGAGTGCCAAGCGCCTTTCGCTAGAAACTGAGGGCCAAAGGAAGTAAATTGCTTCACTGGCCCGGATCCATGAGAGTATCTCGGCACTTAACTCTCATGAAATTCCCACTGATGTCAAATGGATTTTAAGAAGTTAAACTTTTAAGAATCTGGGCCTTTGGTACCTAAAATAGGACTTGGGGGTAGTTTAAAATCCAGCACCAAAACAGTCATCTAGAAAATTCTTTTTTTACCAGTAACTCCGGAGACACCTGACTTTTTTGCCTATAGAATTCCCTGCTTCTGCAATAGGGGCATAAAGATAGAACAATTCTGTAGCACGGAGAATATGGAAATCAGTCTTCTTTCATTCAGACATATTTTAAAAAAGAGGGATGAATAACACACATTTCCATACTTCCTGAGCTGCTGCTTGTCCCAGAAAAGGGAGCACCACGAATACATTTCCTTCGGGAATCTTTCAAAAGAAAAGGGGAAATCCTGCTTTGTTTGTGAGTGAGCGGACAGAAGTGGGATCATGCAGAAGAGGAATCGGAGCTCTGGAATCTGAATGGACAGAAGATCCTCCCTGACTAAGAAAGATAAAATTGCTTGCAGAGCAGAGTGTAAGATCCATCTTGTCTCCACCCTTTCCCTAGAAAACAGTTCACAGCTTCCTGCTCAGCATGCAACTCTTTTAGATCCCTTCGCTGTCTCCCCCAAATTCTCCTGTAACACTGCGTTGTGAATTCTGCTCCCAGGATCAGGTGCCTAAGCTTTAGGCATGGATCTTTTACTGAATCTGACCTTGAAGGTAAGATCGTAATTCCATGCAGGTTCAAGCTCTTCCAGGATATCTGAATAAAAAGTATCATGCTTTGACCCTGTCTCTGAGCACATTGCTCAGCCTCCAGCCTCTAAAGGAAAATTAACGTTGCAGTTCCTGTCTCCTAGCGATGCTAACATGCATTTCTTTGATCACTCATGTACTAAGAATGCATAATGTTACATATAAGGGAGAATCAAGGGACTCAGCTCCAGTTCAGCCATCCCCTGTCCCAGATAGAGTATAACTGCAGCTCGTAGTGTGGTTAGGAGCTTATCTTGTTAAAATAGGCAAAATATCATGAAGATTTGTTCACACTATAAACTGCAACTAAATTGTAATCCTCTTCACTGATTCAATTTTGTTTGTAAGTAAGGACAGCTATTAAAGATGCCATTAGCTTAGAAATGAGTATGTTTCCATCCCCCACATGACTCTTACTTGAGCATCTGTGCTCTTGTGAGCAATCCTTTGATTAAATTCATGATCTCTGTAAAGATAATCTTCTCCTAATTTCTGCTTTCTCATTTTCTCAGAAAAATTGTGTTCATCTGTAACTGGAAGATAATATGATTAAGTGCATTTACCTTAATGTAACACCACTTTTTCAAAATGATATAAATTGCAACTAATTACAGATGTTCTGAATTCAAGACAAGAGGAGGGTCCAAAGAGATTTTCAAAATTTTATTACTTTGTACTCTGTAGGACAAAAGGAAATGCCTGGTATATCTGCACTGTAGGAAATCTGAACAATAGCAGTAAAACTGAGCAGTGAAAACATCTTCCAGAGCAGTCTCCTGGCTGTAAATTTGTTCTTTACATCAGCCCTGGTGTGCAGCAGTACACCTACACGCTGCTTGTAAAAGAAAATCTAAGGAAAGTCTCAGTCCTTCACTTGGAAGAGATCAACAAATGGTAGCTCTGGAAAAGCCTAAAGTGTTTACTAGCTTTTTTCATCACCCTGCTTAAAAAGATCAGTTGCAATAGCATGGGCTAAACATAGTTAGTACCAGTGAGAGAGGGATAAGATCTTAACCTGGGAGAGGAAAAATATAGATTAGAGAGTTGTCACATCAGCTGGGCCTGACAAACTTTGTCATTCTAGGGTATTTGAAGAGGTAACTGAAGCAGTCCCACAGCTGGTAATGGTTGTTTTTAAAAACTAGTAGATAAGGGTACCAAGTGAATAAAGAAAAGCAAATGTAGTTTCTATCCTACAAAAAAAGTGAAACAGCTAGTAGCTGGGGAATTATAGACCACACCTCTTAATTTAAACTCCTGGAAAAATACAGAAGTACTTTTGAGCAAATGATGTATAAGCACATAGAAGAAACCAGAGATGACAACCAACATAGAATTATCAAGAACAAATTCTACCAGGTCACTCTAATTTCCTCCTGTGAAGGGTCACATATCTTGGTGCCAGTAAAACTTCTGCCGTTGTCTCATGCTACATACACACAAGGAAGTGTCATCTAGACAAAATTGCTGTAGGACAGGTGCTGTTCCGCTCTTTGGAAACCACACTGAGACTGTAATATCCACTGATTCTCAGTGAAAACTGAGGGCTTATCAAACTGGATAACCAGACCAGTACTATCAGTATCAGTATTTTCACTAGTGACTCGGAGGATGGAATACAGACTATGCTCATTAAATTTGTAGATGATAGCAAGCTGGGAGAGACTGCAAACACATAGGACAAATTGAAAAAAAAGTCTGAAAAAAAGGCAGTTCAATAGGGATAAGTGCTATACTATTCCAAAAAGAAATAATCAACTACAAAAATAAAAGATGGGAATGACTGTTTAGGCAGCACTGTTGCTGAAGCTGGGAGTCTCTGTGGCTCACAAGTGGGACATCATCAACAGTGTCATGCAGTCACAAAGATGGAAGAGGGCATGCCGAGAGGTTTACATGGAAGTATAGGCTACAAGACATGCACGAGGTAACACTTCACTCTGCTTTGCGATGGTACAGCTTTGGCTGGGATACATTTTGGGGGGCCAAAACTGGGGCCCAACCTCCAGGAAGGCTGTAGCTGAAATTAAGACAGTCCGGAGGAGGGCAACATGGGAGATCTTTTAATTCCGTGCAAGTTCTGTCTATGCAGCTCTGAAACAGCTGTCCCCAAGCAGTCCTGAACGCGTCGTGCTTCGTGAGCAGCCGCCTGCGGTGCGCAAGCTGCTCGGTGCTGCGGGGCCGGGCCGCAGGCAGGCCGGGCCGTGGGCAGCCAGCGCCAGCACCAGCACCAGCGTGCCCGGCGGCGCCCAGGCTTGTTACGCTGCCGGGCGTGCGTGGGTAAGCAGCGTCCCTGTGTGATACGGAGCGGGCCTGGCATTGCTGCTGTGGTCAGTGAGTTTGGTCTTGGTGGTGGTGTCAGGCTGCCGGGGAAAGGACAGCAGAGATCCACCCAGAGGGAGGGAGCGCTCTCTCTGTCCTTCCGCACAAAAGCTGGCAAGCTGTTTCCCGCCTCCAGACAATTTTTGCCTGTGTTTTCTACTACTAGTTGCTTATCTACCGCCCCTTACCACTTAATGTTCTATCAAAGACAAATTCTTTTCCTAATGACTTTATATAAAATGTATTGTATTTCAATAACTATCTTTATTTATCTAATTTTCAGTATGATGGGTAAGAATTATCCAATACATCGATTTTACAAAATATAATTACCTCTCATAATGCAATAAAGTAGGTACAAATTCAGCAGAGCAGTGTGTGAAGATACTTGGAAATATATTGTGAAGTTAAAACAGACACAAAGAGCAAGTCGTATAAATGTATTAAAGCAATAAACAACTTTGTTACTTAGACAAGAAGAAAAACACCGCAAAGTGTTTATTTATGTTGCGAAAAAATTTACTTGAAATAGATTCTCATTGAGTTAATAATCTCATAAATGGTTCAAGCCCCAAGTGGCAAAATTTTTCCCTAAAGTCAAAGCTGGAAATTTCCCCTGATGTCATGCAGAACAGATGAAAACAGTATTGCTGCTGCACAAAACATTATTTGAAAAACCTACTTCTAAATATCACCAGGAAAAAAAAATGAAAAGGTTAATACTAACACAATACACAAAGAAAAAACTCTGTACCTATGAAACTGTTACCTGCTTGAATTTAACCTGTAATTATTTCTTTTGCTTTTTCCTCTCTGTTAGGAATTTGCAATAAATACAGTGACATGTCTATATATAAGTAGACCATATAACAACTTAATAATTCTCTCATTTCAGATCTAAAATTTTCCATAAATCAAGAAGCACTGATTTAACAAAGTTAACTCTTTCTATTGCTATATTTTTCAAAGGAACCTTTCAGAAAAGCAGAAACCTATTCAGTCTAAGGTGATCCATCTATGTGTTTATACTGTGCTCACCTCAGAAACAGTCTGTTAATCTTGACTTTTCTGGGCAAATACTCTGGGCAAAATTTCAATCAAATTGAAAGCGATGAGGTGTCTCAGGCTGCCCTTTGCGCTTGTGCATACAATGATTTCAGCTGAGATTCCCTGCTTACACATTCCACAATATTTGTGGCTCACAGGGGATAGATCTTCTAGAAAGTTGAAGAAGTGAGAAAAAGTTCAGGAAGCGAGTCCCACTTTTGTTCATTGAAATACATGTTACACATTTAAGCAGAAGTTATTTAAAGTGCATTTCACTTAAGCCTTTTAAGCCACTCAATCAGAATGACTGAGCTTTCGATGAATTTTCTTCTCCGTATAATATTGAAACATTAATGTTTCCAAATCACAGTCAGTTTCCAAAATTACAGGCAATTGATTAACACAGTCACAAAACCTTTTTCTGTGTGCACCAAGCTACCATATGCCTCTCACCTTGTCCCTGAGACACATCAGGCAAGAGCGAACAGTTGCTGCCCTACTGCGTCTCACAGTTTGCCTTCACGACTTCCTAGCTTCTGCTGTGTGATATTACACAGAAGTGTTTAGTTACTCTTCGCCGATATTTTAAAAGTAGCTGGCCACTGTCCATAAACTATTTCCCCCCCAAACTATAATAGGAGAGCATACTATATGAAAAGTTAAATAACAAGAGTTAATGAGGAAAAACAATGTGCAAATTGAGATTGTTACAACGCATGTAAAATGCATAAACAGATAAAATAGTTATTTGGGATCTTCTGATCATGGAGATAAGTTGAGGTGACTGGAAGAAATACTACACTGCTAACCAAGGATCTGGCCTTTCTTTCAAGATACCACTCAAGCAATAATTCTGCAGCAAATGATAGCTTCCTAACAATCACGGATCATCGAGTGAAATAAAAAAGTGTTACTCTGGCCTGGGCTAGATTACAAGTATAACCTGAGTGAACTCCAGTCGGAGCACAGCCAGAACAGATGATAAAGGACACAGCCAATCCTTGCTGTCACCATTGCTAAAGACAGTATTTCTTCTAAGCAAAGTACAAAAAGCCTCAGAGTATGACAAATGTGGTGAAAACTTCTAAAGATGGATATAACAACATTAAAAAGCCACTGTACTGAGATTTTAGTTTCAATAATCCTGGTTACCTATTGCCTTTTAGCACTAATGGCTTTTTAGAGGCCATTCCTGATTCATGCAGTAGATCTCTCTCTTACAGTTACAGCAACCGACTCACCTTCCTTGAAAAATCGCATACATGATAAAATGGAAAAGACTATGTTCTAGTTAGATATCAGCCTGTTGTCAGCCATGTGCTATTTTGGGAATGACACTTCCAATACTGTAAGTCAAGCCCAGATATTGGATTCTATCAGGGATACAACCTTATGTAACTTTATAAAGGCTTAAGGTTTTCTACCTAGGTCTTAAAAAAACTATTATTGTAAAGCTACTTGAATAAAGGTTGTAGTAATTCAGAATATTAGCTATTCTGTAGTGAAGAATATTAGAAGTACCTTGGATGGCATTTGGATATAGTTCAGCAAGGTACTTAAGTATTTCTTTATTGCTAGTATATACTTCAGTATGTGTGTATGTACCTTATCAAAGTAAAACCTAAATTACTAAAAATAGACATCTGAGTCAAATTTTCAAAAGCAGCTTTTCATTTTATTGCTTGATTATTGCTAAGAGTCAAAGCATCAGTGAAATTCCAGCATCTTTGCAGTTTTTCTGCTTAGACACTCCTGAGCAGAACAAAAGCTATGTTTTCAATTAGCATTTATATTTGATTACAGGGAGAAGATCTGGATGATGGATAAAAGGAGAAGTTGTCTTCTGAAAATCTGATCCAAAGCTCAGGAACTTGGGCCCTGATTCATTTCTCTCAGAGTGAGATCCCATGGAACTGTTCATATGCTTCATGTTTGGCACATGCTTAGAAACCTTGCTGCAGATTGAATCAAAGCCAGAAGAAATGTATGGACAAAGAATTCCAGACCATCATACTGTTGAAATGCAGGTCTCCAAACTTCTAAAGACTCATCTCCTGGAAGACTCCTTTTGTGAGTACTGGCAGTAATGAGTGGCCTGGTTTGTACAGATTTGTGTTTTTTACCTCACAAATGCTCACCCCCACCATCATATTAATACAGTTTCCCGCCCTCTGTCTTCTACAGTATTCTCAGGAGGTAAGAGATAGCACTTGCCTGTAGTTTGGCTAGTTTACTTCTGTTAAACAGAGTGTATGAAGCCTTTGCTTCCCTCAATGGTGGCACTAATGAGGATCTTTTCTTCCAAACAGCCTCCAGTTTTGATGAAATTTAATTATGAATGAGACTTCTACATTTTTGTCAAATTTGGCTAAAATTATTCCATGGATGTAAAACTTCTTCAGGGAAATAGGACTAATTCTGTTTTACTAATAGTATGATAGTGTAAATCTCATTTTCATAGGAAATGAGGCTATAAAGAAAATCACTGTCAGCCTTAAAGAAGTGCATTTTTAGGAGAGAGAAAGTCTCCCCTTTTCATGAAAGGGGAATCCTTTCCCAGAATAAATCTGGGACTGCATTTCGGAAGTTAGCAATGTTTATACCAATAACCTGTAAGCATAAGTTCTCTGTAATTATCAGAAAATAAGAATCTACTAAAGCGTGGAGCTGTGACTGCATAAAATATACTGAAAATAAGTGACAGCAGGGTTTCTGTGAAGAGAAGGAGAAAACAAGGGCATGGGCAGAGTGTGCAGGAAGCAGGCAAGGGCAGTAGTTCCAACATTATTTATTTATTTATTTATTGGGTATTTCATTATGGAGAAGATATTCTTAGTGGACCACACCTATGCTGGTTATAAAACCTCTGAGTGCAGTGAAGTTCTGCTAGGAATTAACTGATTCCTCTTCCTCTCACAAGTCAAATGTGGGAGAAGATCAATGGCCTCATTTCTTTTCTTGGCTGAGAATATCCAGTGATCAAAGTCATTGTCCTCAAAGACAGCACTTTTACCAACTTGTCTAACAGATTCCAGTGACAGTGACCCCCAGAGTGCAAAATGTTGTTGCTGTCTGTAGGTTTTCCAGAGGCACCGACAAAAGACAGATGGAAGAAAAAAATTCAGTGTGCAGCATGAGAAGGCCTGGTGAAGATTTGCTGGATCCAGCTCATCCTCTCATGGTAAGACAGTAATTTCTTACCTTTCCTGAACACTGGTGTGAAATAGATGAAAAGTCCCAAGCAAATGTGTTATTAGTTATAAAAACTGGATTCCACTGAGGGATGGGTGCCTGACACTAGCAGATTTTACTGAAGGTCTCAAACATGAAAGTGCCTGTTGTTTACTGTTTTCAGTAGACACTTCAAAAACGCTTTTTACATTTCATATTTGCATCCTACCATGTAATTTATTTCCATAAATTCAAACAGGTTTAATTGTTGTTATCTTTTCTTTTTGTTTAGTATCTTTATGGCATATTTTTACTCATCCTGTGAATGCTCTAAACTGTACATTAATGTCACATTTCTTCCTCTTCAGTTTCAGAGGAAATCATTTTCCTTATGTGGTTCAATGCAATAGGCAGTATGCCAGAGGCTCTCATGAGCCTTTTCAGTCTTTTTTCAGATTTCTCTTGTGGGTAGAATGAAAGTCTAGACAGCCGAGGTTTGCTATTATATTAGACCCATTCAGCACACGACCAGTGAATTTCCTTCCTTAGTAACCCAGCCTACCCCTTTTGTACCATGGGGAGTATTTTCCTACCTCACAAAAGGGCTGTGAGACTTCTGACAGAGCATGAGCTCATCAAAGAAAATACACTGGGAAGGTCCAGCTGTGTGAAGTGCTATGCTCACATTTGAGATTTCACAAAAGCCAAGTGAACTGAAGATGTCAAAGAGCCCCTCAGCAATTTAGATATTTTCTTGTCCAAATGCAGTTGGATCCCAAAATTCTGTTTTAATACACCTCACATTTTTCATCCTTGTTACTTTAGATCAAATTCAAAGCATTACACTAATGATAGCAACCAAAGTAATCTTCCTAGTTTCCTACTAAAAGCAAAAAGGAAAGTTTCTGGGATGAGAGTGTCCCCCTAACTACTAAGAAAAGAATTACTAATAAAAGAATAATAAAGGGTTTCAATAACATATTTTGTTTGAGGGTATATTGTATGCTAATTTTATGAATACATAGAATAACCCAGCATCACTAGGAGTTCCTGATTTGAACAGACTAAGTCTAAAGAATAGGGCTGACAGTTCAGACTGAATGGCTCAGCACATTTGGCTAGTATTAGTAACCTCTCATTTTCAAGTACAGCTCGTTTCTAAGCACTACAAAAGTTTCTTGGGCCTTCCAAAACCTTCAAAGTAGTAAAGTATTTATTTGATTTATTAATAAAAATTGTAAATCATATTCTTGTAAGAAACCAGATTTTCCAGTTCCTTAATGATTTTTCCGTAGTTGCTTAGAACTGTGTTTTATACACAAGCTCTCTTTTCTAAAGGTGTGATTTTTAAAGGACTTATTTAAAATTGGTGGTCAGTTCTCTTTTTAAGTGATCAAAACAACACTGAGCTGTGAAAAATACCAAATTTTCTCCAAATTGCAACCATGGGTCCAGAAACTGTTTCCAAATGTATTTTTGGAGTTTACACATATCTTGTAACTTTGCTCCAGAATGTCATCATCAGGTTTGAACAGTTTTGCAGAAGAGGTCTTATATTCCTCATGAGCTGGATATGTGCCTGAATGCACCCAAGGGTAGGATGCAGCAGGATGAAGTCTGCTTTCGGTAATACCAGCTGCCAGTAAACTCAAGAGGCCTATTAAAAATAGAAATAGTTAAGAAGTGCAGGCACACAAAATTTTCCTGGCAGAAAAGAAAGGGGATGCATTGGAGCTTCTACACAAACTTCATGCTAACAAGGATCCCCTCTACTGTAGTGATCTCACCATTTCTTAAGTCATCAAAAGGTGCTGCTTTGTACTAATGGCTTTGCTACAAAGTAACATTTTACCTCATTCAGTGAGGATTACAGAAACTCCAAAATGACCTTTTTCTGCTCTTTTTTTTAGTTTCAAAATTCAGTCATTTGGGTGACACATTCAGAAATGGTATGGTAATGTGTTTTTGTTTGTCCATCCCCCTATAATCCACTGATCTCATTTATATTTTAGTCCTGTTTAAGACTGGGTCCCTTGATAATTTGTGAATTGGGGAAAATTAGATAAGAAAGACTGATTTCTTCATTTCAGCTTATCGGGAATGAAGATTTTGAAATTATTTTGATGAGCTGACTGAGGAGCATTCACAGAACTGCCAAAATAAGGAGTAAAGCCACAAAGAAAGAGGAGAAGGAATAAATTTTCAGAGACAAAATGAGTAGAAAGACACAAAATAGATTTGTATTTCAGAGCTTCCCATAGTGACAACAAAAGCAGGTTGTTCATATGGAGTCAGTAAGATTCAAAAAAGCATACCCGAGGAAGACACAAAACATGATGAGATCGCAGATTTGAGAAAATGAAAAAGTCACGTTCTTTCTCCAAAATGCCGTTCAAACCTTGGCATGCAAGAATAAAAAGTAAACAAGCAACCAATCAAACACACAAGAAGTCTGGACCCAGACACAGGTTCTTGCACTGCTGTTGCCCCCTCTCCCTGCACCTGCCACCAGGTCTGGCAAGACTGAGATGAGAAGCTTGACAGGGAATGGTGTCTTCCTTGCTGGGTGCTGCCCCTCACTCCTGTAAGGAACTGGTGGCTAAGAGGGTCCTGGTGCTCTCTACGTGGTTCCTTCCTAAGGAAGGCCTAACCATTTCTCCTGTCAAATCGACAGTTGTGAATGGCACACAAAAATAGGGGGAAAGTAGGTTTCCTCACTGACTATGGCCTCATTAATCTACATGGGCACAAAGGTAGATCCATGGTAGATCTGCTGACACCAACGGGGACACAGCAGAGATCATGAGTCCGGATGGTGCCTTGCAAGCCTTCTTGAACAGTCAATTTGATTTCACTGTGGGGGAGTATCTCAAATTGAAAACGTAAGCAGCCTGGTAAAAAGGAGTGAAATCAGTTACTCAGCAGAAGGAAAACCTCATTCCTCCCCACACTCTTTTGTCTGAAAAGTCACCTTGCACATTGCAAGAGCTTTCCCTGCCTAACTGACAGCTTGGCAGCCCTGACAAGAACAATTTGACTTTGGATGGAAGCTGGATCTGTGGCAAGCATATAGTTACAAAATAAGTCATGCTTTCCTTCCACTGAGTGCATGTTCTATTTATAGCACATTCCAGATTATGCAAGGATTCCCAGAACACTGCAAACTCTAGCTCAAAATTATATCTGCATAGCATGGAGTATACTGAGCAATATTAAAAAATCCCATTGTTAGCAGAATGAGCACCTTGCAGCTATATCTACATAAGGGATGAGGTAAATTTGGAAAGATACCATAATGTAATGAAGAGTACTTACAAATCATTTTATTTTGTTTGCTAAATCATTTTGATAAATAGTGTATTTTGAGAAAGCAAAATAGGAATTGCATATGAAACATGAAAAGCCAAGATAAATGGTTCAATCGATAAAAAAGATTTTTATCGTGTTTTAGAAAACAGATTTTTAGAACATATGAATGAATGCTTTAGAATATGAATAATTTAGAACATAAAAATATTAGAATTCTGACCCTTTAATGTCAATATCATCTCAAAAACAGTTGCAGCAAAATACAATATCCTGCTACCTAATCAGCCATGGGATAGGAACTTTCACTGAAATTGATTTTTTTGTGATGAAATATCAGAAATTTCTTAAATTTTTATGTTGAGAATACCAAACAGCAAGATTGTTTCAGCTGTGATTTAAAAATTGCAGTGATACATAAGAAGTTTCATAGCCTCAAGAGAAGCAATACATCAGTTTTAAAAGCAAAATACAAATATCACTGAGTGTACCTCTATTTTTCAGTTTCAGTGTCTTTTTCAAACACACTACATATATAAAGCATTTCCTGCCTTTTCTTCACCCCCCCAACTCTTATGTCATGCAACCATGGAGTACACTTGTGCTTTGAAACAGGTCAGTTGACAAAGCTTACTCTGAATTTTCAAATGACTTATCACTCCCAAATACAAGGCAGGAATTTCTGAAAGGCTGGCTCAGTAATAGCAATTTTGAAAACTTGACAGAATTTTGTCAAAAAGAAGTAAGATTCATAATTATATGATAAAGTTTATCATCATAGAGTCATCACACACATTTTCACTGAAACATCAAATACAGACATAGCTTTGGGTCAAGACCATTTAAATATATAAACAACAATGAACACTTTCATGCCCGTGCCATCTGCTAGACTTCACAATCTGGACTAACTTTAAAAAATGGATTTACTAATGTCATTGGATGTCTCAGTGTATTTCGGATAGCAGACTCATTCTAAACTGTTTACTGGTTTGTTGGCTGTCTGATCTATCCAAGAACAAACTGTACTCTTTCAATATTTTTGTAATTTACTACACAATTTCCAAGCCCAGTTACCAGATGAACTCTGCAGTCTATCAACAAAATAGGTTTACAGAGAAAGTCTGCAAAGTTATCTTCGATAATAGGTTAAATTAGCAATATACTTGGGCTTAACTGTAAACTTTTGCAAGGTGTCTTAAATGCATTACAAAGCAGAGTTCGTACATTTAGAATTAAGTATCTGACCTTCAGTACCACCTTTTTTGGTTGGTTTAGAAACTGGGGGTTAACTAAGTTACAAAAGAGAGAAAAGCCACATCTCTTCTGCACTCCATTGTATATAAATATTGGTACTCACCAAAAATCTAATAATGCAGTTGCCATTGGTAAAGAACACAGCATTCAGATCACCATGCCTGCGTATCAGATTCTGTAGTGTTTCAGTGTATTAAAAATAGAAAATAAACGGGGAGAGGGAAAGGAAGAAAGGGAGATATTTTCAGACACGAATGTCATGTGGAAGGGCGTTTTTGTGGAATTTTTATTTAGTAGTATCACCTATACTTTTCATATCACTCATATTTTAATCTCTGAGGCACTATTTTTCCATCAACAAATTATGGAAAAGGTGATGTGAGCTCCTCAGCTGTCTATCCAATTATCCATCATTAATGGACTGAGTCGCAATGTAAACCTGCATGCGTAACTTTAGAGCCAGAAAGGAGCTAGATCAGACAGCTTTAATTACCAGAGAGTCATCATTCGAACTCTCTCTTTTCATATCCTTTCATTTTTCAATCAAACGTCCAGTCTCACATGTTGGTTTTAGCACATCATCCACTAGATACTGGAATAATTTACACAAGGTGTGAAGTAGTCTGTTTTTAGCTATCTGTTACAAAGTTAGCAATGTTACTATTCTTACTCTGCACAGTGTGTAAGATATATTCCCACACTAGGACAGTATTTAGTAAGGTCACAAGGATGCCCAGTCCTTATCAAACACATTCCCTGGAAACTTGGCAGGAGGTTCATTTTACAAGAATTCAGTGGCAAGTCAATGGTATTGTTTTTAATGTTATTTACATTTTTCAGTATTTGTGCAGAAAATGAAATTTGTATTATCAAGTAGTAAAAGAGAATTTCTTGTCAGCAGAATTCAAAGTCTAATTTTGCTTTGTGTACATTGATTTTGAATCTGTTTAATTGACTAACTTCAGTAGGGTCACTTCACATTCACACTGGTGCAAATGAAAAAGAAGCAGGCTGTATTCACATCACTGAGGTTTATTTTGGTCTATTTAATCATTTCATAAGGAAGAATAAGGGACATAGAAAACTGAGCTTTTTATGTAAAGACATGTAAAGACAACATCAAGGCTGGAGGCAAATGCAGATTAATACATGCAAGAAGTGACTTCAAATATTTTCTGCATTGAAAAAAGATTTTATGTGATTATAAATGAAAACAGAATCCTGCAGAAAGGAGGACTTGGTCAGAGAGCTATGCCTACATCTAATAAACTGTGGGAAAGACAGAATTATCCCCATCTTTTGTTGCTTGTCATTTTTCCAACATTTTTCTCAAAGTCTCTATCTAGGATAAAGTCACTGTGCATCATGGGAATGTTGCCAGGGACAGTGAGGTACAACTTGAATGCCAACAACTGTTTACCATCTTTGGAACACTCCCAGACAATCTACATAATAGTATAATCTTCAGATTCTACTGCCGGGGTAAACCGATCTACCTATCCAGCAAAGATGTATTAAATAAGACATGCCACAGTGGATCTAGTGGAAAAAGATGTGCTCTCCTGTACTCTTGAGGATCAGAGAACTGTGAGCAGAGAAAACCTAATTTCAAGGAAGTCTTTTTTTAAAAAAACTTATTAAGAGGAAATAAGAAGAGCAGCAGCAGCAGAGTTAGTTATCGCCATCCACAAAAGCTGAATATAGCCTCAGGGTATAATCATAAGTGAATGGGGGGACTCAGATCTGAGAATCTGAGAAAGTGTGTAAAACTAGGTTATGAAACATAGCAAATATTATACTGAACTATGTATCTTGAAAGCAGAATATATACAGACAATATGTGATACAAAATGTTTGCTTCGACATCATCATCTGGTTTTTGCCTATTTACTACACATTGAGGCCTACCTAACTTTCTTTTCTTAGCCTCAGCACTGATAAGCCCAGGAAGTATTAGCTGATCTACTGGAATCTGAAGCTGGATAGTTTATTAGTTTTAATTAACAGGAAAAAGATAAAGACCTAAATCCCACCCTATACTAAACTTGTGCAAATTAGGGACTGAGTGTCACCGGGAGTCCCTCTCTGCCCAGACACCAGCCATCAGGCAGCACGCGCATTGCAGTGCACAGCAGTGCTCAGGAAGAACGGCTGGCTGAAGTTGCCACCCTACGCTGCGCTCTCCTCTTATGTCTTCTCCCCCTGCACACTGGTATGGCATCTTGCCATTTGCAGCAAGTTCTGGCCAGAAGACTGCATGTGGAGCTCCACTTCAGAAGTCCAGCAAAATAAATTGACTCAGCCTATCCCTCATAATAAAGTCTTCTACCAAAAGATACCCTTTACCAGAGAGTGGCAGTCCTGCAGAAGACAGCTACACTTAGGAAACTTACCTCCAAGTCCTGCTCCATCACAGATTCCTTGCGTGACCTTGAAGGAGTAATTAGCTTGTCTATGCCTCAGTGTCCTGCCTGAAAATATTTGCAGGGGTGTTCAAGGGTAAGACTGCAAAGCCCTCAAATACAGTGGTATTAAGGACTAGAAAAGTGGACAGATATAGGCTTTTTTTGGAAGCACAGCTTTCTACTTCAACTGTCAAAAAACCCCAACTGTACCAGGGTTCAAGTATGGGGGGGTCAGAAAAGGCTGTGATAGCTCAGAGCATTCAAACTCTGCTCTCGGGGAATGAACATGTCTAATGACACTTAAACAACCACTGGTGGCTGATAAACAATGCAGCGTCTTGCCCTTGTGGCCTAAAAGCAGGGTCATCACATGTAGGGCCTTTGAGTTGTTCTGGGAAACAGAGAGATCTTAGAAAACTTCACCAAGAGCAACATAGTTTTGTGTTATATAATTATCATTTCTTCTCTAAGACACAGACCTCACAGATGGTTATGTACCCTGGCTTTACTCACGTGAGAGTCACTGTGTTCTTCGTGCAGCATTGCTCTTGGAGCTCACGGTTCAGTAACTTTCTATCTGCCTTGATTGTAAGTGGCAGTGTCAACGCTCAGACCAAAAATAAACCCTCCTGACTAATGACATGGATACTCCACAGGCTTAGAGTCATCTTTTTATAGCAACCCTTTGATTTTAGATACCAAACATCTGCTATTTTTGGCACAAAGACTGGGGGAAACTTTCATGATCTGTAGCCTACATGACCAGTTTTGCACACTGCTCAGGTTCTGTCACAGTGCTTGTGGCTTCTGTTAAAGATAGTGAAATATGTTTATTCTAGTGGGTATTTGTACTCACTAGAGAAACAGCTGACCTAGAAAATGGAGACTATGCTATCACAGTGGATTTTTCCACATTGTTGCCGGTATATTAAGGACTTGTCACTTCAAGAGGTTCTAAAAGATCTGATGGTTTGATGCTCAATGTAACTGAAGAGAATAATTTGGAATCGAATTAGCTAACAGTGAAATGTCACTAGAGATGACTTGGATGTATTTCCTCACTTAATGACCTGGAAAGGATATATTTATTTATTTATTTTTTCTCAAGTAAGAGAATGGGGTACTAGTGGCAGATGCCAAATTCACCCTCTGGCAGACAGAATTTCGCTCTTTATTTGTAGCACAGACTGTACATGTCCTTATCCAAACCCTTTTTTAAAGCCATAATTTACCTCTAACACAACTCTACCAGTCATAAACAGCACTAGAAGCTATTGTGTATTGCTATTGCTTGCTATTTTGCCCCATGTCGGCTCAGTACAACTGGATAGCAGAGTAGTAAAATTTTGGCAGCTCCACCTGATGTAGTCATTGCTGTAAATGTTCTAGTGAATTAAGTTTCTGATGTTTACTATTGTAGTCAGAGTCAAACTTTGAGGAAATGTGTATTGCTACTAAATGTCAGATAGCTGAAAAATATTTGCCAGATTAGACCTAGTTAATGATAGTCAGTACAGAATCTGGAAAGATCACTATGGAAGAGAGAAGATTATTTATTTTCTGATCCTTGTACATCCCAATATCACTGGTCAGATTTTTCAAACAAAGATTACCATTTTCATGATGACCATGTCTTTAGTAGCTGATTAAACTCTAGTCCAGAAAAATCAAATCAACATTTACCTAGGAAACCACAATACCAGGAGATGGAAACAACTATACCCTCTGGAAGGATGGCTTTAAAAGAGAGATGAGGCCATGTGAGAGGCCACATCTGGAGTGCTGCATTCAGTTTTGGGCCTCCCAGCACAAAAGGATGGTAGGACCATGAGCATATAATATGTGAGAAGAGGCTGAGGGAACTGGTTTTGCTTAGCCTGGAGAAGAGAAGGCCAGTGGAGAATTTAATCATTGTCTTCTACTATCTAAAGGGAAGGGTTATAGAGAAGACAGCACCAGACTATTTGCAGAGGGACAGAGGAAAAACACAAAGAGCAGTGGCCACGAGTTGTAACAACAGAAAAGCATAAGGAAAATATTCTTCATAATCAGAGTGGTTAAGCACTGTAAAAGATTGCCCAGAGATGCTTGAAACCTCAAAGGATGAAGACTGCACAAACTCAGCTGGCCAAGACCCTGAGCAATCTTATTTAACTTAAAAGTCCGTCCTACTTTGAGCAGAAGGTTGGACTAGATGACCTCCATGGGTCTATTCCCATCTAAATTTTTCTGTGACTCTATTTTACAGGCAAAATACAATACTCTACATCAGCCTATAGAGTTACAGTAGTTCCTTTATAATCCAAAGCTGTTCATTTCCTGACTTAATGATATCCAACAAATACTTCTTTAAATTGTGGCAGATATTATTAGTTTTATTAGGTCTCATTTCAACACTAGTTCAGTTCTGTAGGACTACAAATTTGCCTTCAATTTGTCATAAGACTTAGCAGCTGTAACACCAGTAATTGGTATGGTTTTTTATTCTTTAATGCCTACAGTTCAAAAAGTCTCTAGTCCCTGTACTAGCCATACAAATGTCAAGCATACAAATGTAGAAGACCACCCCTAGTCATTATTCAGAACAGACCAGTGGTGGGAAGGTACAGAAGTACAGTAAAATGAAATCCATGGCCAATCATCAGAAAAACCTGGAATTCTGGTCACCACCTCCCAGTTCAATGCTTTTCGCCTTAGAGTTACTTGCTCATGTTCCCCTTCTGATCAATGTAAGTTAACAGTCAATCTATGCTATGACCCTGCAAATGAAAAATCACTGCTATGGGCACTGTTGTGTCTAATACACTTCTACCAGTATTTGAAATACTTTTTAAAGTGGATTTCACAAGAAGCCTGTGAATAGGACCCAGTTTCTTCTGTAAATAAATATGGTCCTAAATACCAGTGCATTAAGGCTGCTTAAGGCTGAAAGTAGGATGATTCCCACTTGTCCTATTTTAGGAGACCTCAAGGTATGCTTTCTAAGACTACTGAATGCAATTCATTCCACAATTACTTTGAAAGGATTGAAAATCTGACCAGATTAGATTCAAAGCCTGGGCACCAATTGCTGCAGCTGAACACAGAGCTTCATATACCTATTTATTTTAGCTGTTCACTAATGTTAATATCCACTGGTTATTAAGTCAAAATTCAGTCCTCTAGACTTTTTCTCTAAGACATGTTGTCTAATTAACTTATTTATGGATGTTAATTCAGCTAGTGAGTTGTTCCTCTCTCCCTGTACATACTCTCTCCCACTTTTTAGTATTTGACCATTTCAAACACTTAAAGAGAGACTATAAACTCCCATGGAAAGCTTTTCCTATAAACACTGAAATGAAAAGAACAAAAGAAAGCAAAAAGATTGGAAAAAATTATCTTCCTGTCCTTGTTGGATAAGTTAAGTGAAAAAACTGAGTGTTCTAATTCTAAAAACAGATATACTATGTACATACATACACCTGAGTGTGTGTATTTCCTTATGCTTTAGCAGATTTCTTTGTCCTTATCAGGCCTCCACAATCAGATCTGACTACAGAGAAAAGCCCCACGAAAGAGTATGTATCCCGTTGTACTGTAACTGTCAGTAGGTGCTTTATTTGGGAAAACAACAGAAAACAGGCTAGACTAAAATTAATAGTGAGTCATAATATACATTGTCAACCAGAATAGGAGCAATAGAAAAACATATAGTAATGACAATCAACTCTCTTGCAGCATAAGAGAGTGTGGGAGAAAATTCTCTCCTTTACCTTAGAAATTCAGCAGTGATTTGCAAATCTGATACTTGCCAGTAAAAATATTAAAATATTGCTAATTGTTAAAGCTTAAGAGAGATGCAGTCACAATGACGAAGAAGCTGCATTGTCATAGAGCAGATTTCTTCTGTGCTCATTTTTCTTATTTTTATAAAAGATGAAAGTTAGAAGATTATAACAGAAGAAACCTTTTTTGCTACACTTTTCTAGGGCAGACCAGATCTTTGCTGAGGAGTGACTAACAGACTTGTCTACAGCAACACCATTAAGCCAGGGTAAGGAAATACTATGTGTTATCTATTTTCCACTACCTCCTGTGTGCACACACTTCAAAAAAGAGATTAATCCACATGCACAAAGATGCTTACTTCAAGCCGAGGGCATGCCTACCCATAAAATGGAACATGGTTCAGATATCCTGCAGCAAGCTGTGACCAGCATCAAAAGGAAACAGTCATATCAGCACAACACTGTACAAAAGGTCCTGCCAACAGTTCGTTGAATAAGGAACAGCATTGCACCCCAATAGCTATTTGCTGTCTTTGGAATCTGAGTTGGTCACTCTGATTCGGTGTCATGCTGTAGCTAGCTATATTGTTCAGCAAATGAAACTTCACTGTGTACCATATTTCTTTATGGAGCTTGCTTAAGAGGGCACATAGTTACCACAAAATAGCTAACAGACTAAATTCATGCCATTAATGTGCAGCAATTTCCTTTGTAAACAAGCCCTGGTTCAGTCTACTACTCATCTTACTATAGACTTATCAGCTTACATACTCACTTTAAAGGATGATAGTTTTAACCTGCTTTGGAGAACTTTGTAATACATTATAAATACCCAAGCTTAGTCTCTGATGTACATTACACTTGTGTGGACTCAGTGACCCCAATGAAATAACAACCCTTGCAGATGCGTCCACAAGTAAGAGGTAAAAACCTGGATTCTTTTCATTTTCTACTGGCTTGGTTGCCTATTTTGAAATGGAAATACTATTTATATATCTTAAACACATAAGAGCTGCCACTAGGTTACTCAAACTGGGTTAGACAAACAATGAGAATATTTGAAACAATGCACTTAACCTGCAGTCAACAGCAGGTTGCCAAGTAGAAGTGGGTGATTCTCAATTCTCTTCATTTGGAATAAACCTGAATAATGCCAAGAAAGGTAAGTGCCATTATGCAGGCTACAGACAAGCTCATAATTAATGTAACTTACCTTTAAAGGGGAAAGATCAAAGTAACTATCAATTAAAGACCGTGGAGCAATATGTTGTATGTTGTCTTTACAGATAAGGGTGGTTAGTTTATTTCCAACTCTTTTTTTAAAACCTGATGTCAAAGGTGAGTATCATTGTTTGAGTACACAGGCAAACTGTCAAGCACAATCGTTAGGGAGGCTTTTCCTATCCTCAGTTTGATGAGCTAGGTGGAAATGAAGACTCTGCTGACAGCAGGCCAGATGACTGATAAAGTACAC
This sequence comes from Dromaius novaehollandiae, assembly GCF_036370855.1. Taxonomy (NCBI): domain Eukaryota; kingdom Metazoa; phylum Chordata; class Aves; order Casuariiformes; family Dromaiidae; genus Dromaius; species Dromaius novaehollandiae. The sequence goes on from NC_088110.1 coordinate 14,703,398, forward strand.
ATCTAGCATTGAGTCAAATACTCCACCATCCCAACATATACACTTGACAGAGAGACAGACATTTGTGTAATTAACATTTGGCAAGCAAGAGGCAGATAAGTAGTCAGTAGGTGGTTTACTGAGAACTGATTAGTTCTATTCATCTGTGTAATATATGCACCAGCTGTCACTCAGAGCTAGGGGGGTTCTCTAGACTAGCAGAGTCACGTGTATTCGTCTCTTCTTAGCTCACAAAGGAGGAACGCTGCCTTTCCAGAAAGAGATGTAAATAAATAGACTTTTTGGCAGAGGTTAGTGCAATGTAGATTAGCAAATTTCTATGTGCACAGGATACAGGCTGGAACCATAGTAGACTTACCTGGTTTAAAGAACTTCTGTGGTAAGAACTATGAAAGTCTAAAGAATCTATGCTGAGAAATAGATGCACTAGAGACATTTCTGGTACAAGTTCGCATTAGGGCTTCTTCCATGTTTTCCCATACTGGAAATCAAGAGGGTCCTGCAAGTGGAGCCCTATACACTCATAGCAAAGGATACAAAACCAGAACATTTTTACCTTTTGTTAAAGACAAACATATCTAAACAGAGTACCTTGGCTTCTCTCACCTCCAGCTTTCAACAGTAGATTTATTGCCTCTTTTCAGAAGAGCTGTGATACCTTCACTGTAGAGCAGACAGCATTCAGTGTCATTTTTTGAACAAGTTCTGTGGTCCACATGCTCTGAGTTGAGAGACACCAGCAAAGTCTATTGCATCTCAGCAACATACACACTTCTTAAAGCAAAAACCTGGAAAGATGCCTTTATCCCCGGCCGGGGTAGAAAATCTACCCGCACTTGTATTGGTTGAAAAGTATTATTCTATTTTTGAAAAATGTGGGAAACCGTCTTCTGTGAAATTAGTGCCAAAAATAGTCTATGTTAGGCATAGTCTGTTCAAGTCATCCTTGCTTTAAGATGGCCAAGTGCTGTGGCAGCTTATAGACTTGAGCAGAATTTTGGAGATTTATGGTAGCGGATAACTTTTTTCTTCTCTTCACAAGGTTAAGTCAATGGAAATATAAGCAAGAGGAAATTCACACTGAACTAAAAGCCTGAATTCAGCTCAGATTCATTCTAGATTTTATACTATATCAGTGATTTTCAGGTACAATTTTGAAAACATACCCAGAAAAAGTAAATTAATCATTGACTAATGGACCTTTCTCTATTGTTTGAAGTGGGTCAGAACTTTGACTGGTACTCTCCCTCCCAAAGCACACCCTACTTCCAGAATATAAATACCTAGACACAGCTACAGTAAACAAACAAACAAAAACTTCTAAGTGTCCTGGCTGTATAGCCATTAGCAAGAGAGGTTTCCAAAGTGTCAAAATTCGTATTGTCATTGGTCTTTTTCAGAAAGATGTGCAGGTAAACCCAAAACAGCAGCCATAGAAAATATTCCTGAGTTCATCCATGAGACAGGCAATTCAGATACTGTACAAAACTGATTATTTGTGAGTAAGTCAAATGCTTAAATCTTTGGCTTTGGCTGAGACTATATCGCCCTTCCCTTTGCAAACCCAAAGTATAATTGTTCAGCCAGAGCAAGCAGTACAATGTAGTAATTTGACAACTCGGTATTAATACAAGTTCATATGCATCCAGTTGTGCCTTTAACTGAAAGAATGCCTTCTGAACTGTAAGCAAAATACATTCTATTTCTTCCTCTTCCCTGTCTTTTTCTGGACAACTGTTGGCTTGAAACTGGTTTTGAGTTAAATATAATGCAAACAAAACAAAACCAATCATAGAATTAAGGTTTAAAATCTAAAATCTAAAAAACTAGCCAAAAGAACACAGAAGTAAAGCAGTGGATAAACGGTGTTTGATGCTAGATCATCAGAGCGAAGTTACACATAGCGTCATAGCATTTCAAAATGTGCTACGTTAAAGTTACGAATTTGCTCATTCTGTTCTGCCCAGGTAGACATAAACATAAAGCAGTTCTTTTCACCCAAAGTGCAAGAAAGCAGTCATGTTTCATTCAACTGATGCAAAGTTTCTCACTAATTTTCTGCCTATAAAAGATTCACAATCCTCACAGAAACCCCTAGCAATAGAGGACATCTTTTCCCTGGTTCAGAGAAACACAGCAATAGAAGATAGCTTAAAATGTATTTACAAATGTACGCTCGCCTGTTTTCTTTCCCAGCCTCCTAAATACTTTCATCTTGACACCAGCTGGTATTTCAGAAGACAATATAAAAGTCAAAACATCTCATATCAATCACCTGTGTTTATATTGAAACTTAAATTTACAAAATATGGTGGAAAAGCAAAATGAAGTTGCAAGTACACGCATTACCTTTTCATAGTTAACTGTTACAACAGCGGGAACACTGCAACGTTGGAAAATGCCAAATTTCAAGGAGGGTTCTAGTGATGGTGGAGAATATTGTGAAAAGCCTCAGCTGTGTTTTGGATGTTCAGGCTCCTTCAGCTGATTTCTGCTCATGTAAACATAACTTTAGTCAGTCCTATCTCCTGAACATAGCTCAGGGAAGAGTTTTTCCTCCCAGTTCTTTACAACCAAAAAGATGCCTTCACATGGAATGGACATTTTTCTTAAGAAACCTGAATGATAACTTTGCAAAAGAAACCTGAAGAAAAGCAAGAAATAATGAGCCCTGAAGAGTAAAGAGAAATGTGTGAAATAAAAATGGAGTTATCACCAGAAGTTAAAAAAAAAAAAAAGCATTATGAAAATCACGTGTCCCAGATTTTCAAGGATCCGAGGAATAAAGTCAGAAATAGAAGCTTCAAAAAGCTACAGACAGTGACAGAGATAACACTTCTACACAGATCATAATGCTGGAGACTATCAATCCTGATATGATACAAATGGACTTTACTCAGCTAGTTGAAATCTTCAGATACTCAGTGGTATAGGAATAGAGTTTTTATATTTAAAAAGTGAGATAGGAATTGCAAAGGTATGCCAAAGAATCATTTGGCTTAAAGATTTCTCCTCCATTTCCTTGAGGTTTAGTTAGTTTCTTTTTACTGCGACTGTATGGCCATTGGGCAGAAAGAGATCTTAGAGACACAGTATCTGAAAGCTTGTAATGGATTTACTGTGCCCATGAAAATGCCAGATTGAACATTTTGTTTTCATCCACTCCCAGCAGACATCTTTTTGTAACTAAGAAGAAATAGTCATTTCGAATAATCTTTTCATAACAACAGGGTTGTTATGGCTTTCTGACCTACTGCATAGGACCAGTTTATTCTCAGATAATTACATTCCAGTACCATTGGCACATACACAATCAGCCCAGAATGGACAGTCACCTTTGCAAAGTTGCTAGCATCATATCTCAGCAAACAGTCTCAGAACCAAAGTAGGTACATTCAGCATGGGAGAACAAATAATTACTGCTTGCCAAAGAGTGTCTGAAAGCCAGACAAACCATTTTGGATCAAATTATAGGAATAATAAATACTAAATGTCAGATTTTATTATTTTTCTTATTATTAATGAAAGTATCTTCAAATGAGTCAGTTTCTCTAATGGTGAGATGCCATCAAAGAACTTTCACAATCTGGTGCCATTAGTCAGCTCACCTGGCAGTGTGCTAGATCCCCTGGAATACTCAGGCGATTCATTAAAATGTGCAATAACACTAAAAATTAAAAAAAAAGAAAAAATACAATCACGAATAGAAGTCAGTCTGTAGCTGCTGACCATTCATAAAGGAATTTGAAAGGAGCAAGCTTTTTATAAGGAATGATCCAAATTTCTACTGTGTAGGAAGTAAAAAGCTTCAAATCCAGCTATGGCACAAGTATAAAGTTTCTTCACAAGGTAAGATGAAACAAACTAAGATGAAAGACTAATGGCACTATATCATCATGATTCAATCAGAATCAGCCTGCTCAAGCTTTAGGCTGTGACACTTAAAAATTGAAAAACTTAAGTCCTTTCCTTTTTTATGTCATTATTAAATATATCATAACGTATCCTAGCAGCTGATGTCTGGCTTAAAGAGTATATGTACCTCATAGGTGCCACTTTTTCCTGCTAAACAGCATTTGCGTCCCTTACGTCTTTAGGATGTGTTGATTTCACACTGTGCTGTGGAAGGATAAAAGATTCCAAAACATTTTTTTCCTAAACATTTTTTAACATGAATTAGGAACCTGTAAGTTAAATAATGGGAAGGAATAAACAGTTGGAGTGAAGGAATGGGGCTGAAGACTCTGTTATGGCACAGGTGTGCTGTGGGACGTAAAACAGCTGTTCTGTAACAGCTGTTCTTTACCTACTTCCAAGGGGTGTACAAGCTTTATTTTGTCGCTTTTATTGGCACTATCTCCTCAAATGAAGGCAAATGAAAGAATATTGGGCCAGTAATTTTCACGCTGAAAGGAAGTTGTATTATGTTGTGAAAACTTTCTAGGAAAATCTGGAAAGATTTTGCACAAGAAGAAAAATGGGGAGGAAAGTTGCAAAAAAAAAATCTGTGAAATAATTTGGAGATGGTAAGAAGACAGTGAAGATTCTTGACAAGAGTTTCATTTTGGTTGAAGAAGTAGGAAAACATCAGCAGTGAAATTAGAGACTCTAATGACATGGTTTTTCCTGGAAAAGCTCCACATACCAAAGCTCAAGCTGACGTGAAAGGCAAGCTTGGAGGCTGAGGTAAGACACAAAGGTGAAAGAGTAGCATAGGAAACCAGCAGTGATATTGAGAGAGAAAAAATGAAAGGGGATGGGAACTGACAGCACATGACAAATCACAAATACCAGTGGACTGGAGATCATAGAAACACCAGCATGATGCACAGGAGTGCACTCATGAGCCAAGTTAGTAGTTCTGAGTGAAGACCAAGTCAGCAAGAAATGTTTTTTGATTAGCTGGGAGAGTTCAACTCAGAACACAAGCTGAGTAAAGACACAAGAAAACACACAACAAATAAATTAGATGGGTCACTAATACACAAGTTTTTAAAAAAATATATCACAGAGGATGAGTAAGGATTGGAAGTCAACTCAGAAAAACTAAAGGGAAAGAGTTAAGTGGAAAGTACATAACAGCATAGACAGAGATGAGAGAAGAGTTGGATCCAAAAGCAACAGGAAGGGAATTTGATGATTACATCCAAACATTCCAATTTTTATCATACAAAAAACCCAAAGTGTTTCAGCAATGTGTGTCTATGAAACATTTCAATTTAGCCAAATCAGCAGAAGATTGTTCTGGTATTTTTCTTTCTTTTTCTTTTTTCTTTTTTTGAAAATTAGTTATATACTCTACAGTAAAGGCTGTAACTGCTTTGAAACTTTTTTTTTTTTTTTTTTTTAAGAACAACCCTTTCATAAATTAAAAATGACCACTTTAAATCATTTCCACATAGAGATTGCTCTAATGCTGCAGCTTGGCAGGTTATAAGTTTTACAGACAAGGTATAAATCCTCCAAATAGACATTAATAATAGAAATAATTACACAGTCTTTATAAAGCAGTATGAACAACTCTACTGCAATATAAAAATCTATTCCCCACTATAACCAGTGATGAATCAGATGCCCATTAATGAATAAAGGCTGTGAATCATCATCTTTAAAAGATTTAAGACTACGCAATCTAACAGCTTCTTAAAATCTGCTCTCTAACTTCCCCATATTAATAGCTGCATGACCAGAGATGGGTTAAGAAACAGCTGGAGTTTTGATTCACTGACCTAACCTGGGTATTTCTCTGATCTGCCTCAAAATTGCTTTGGTGTGGCTTTGAAATGCAGTATTGCATGGTATCAGCAAACTCCTGAGGACAACAGTCCTTGTAGCACATCGGAAAAATACTGTGCCCTCGTCTAGACCGTACAAAGTCATACATTTTAAAAAGACATTTTTGCCAAGCAAAAAGGCCTAGTTTAACACAGTGACATTTGTAAGGAGTTTCTTATTTTATCTGAAACAATTCACTCATCCATCAGTATCCAATTAAATGTGGTATAAGTCAGATTGTAACACACTATATTGTCTGCTGATGACTAATAAGCCAGGTCAACATCTATACATAGAATTGTTCAGCGATATCGTGATTGGCAACTTTGATTAGAGTGACCATGAGCACAGTATATAGGTTTTAATGATGTATGTTATTTTGTTAATCCAGCAGCCTAAGAAGTCAAGATATACCATTAAAGTTATCCTATTGAACGATTCCAATTTAATATTGCTTACTAGCTTTTTCGTACTTTTTGTTTTGTTTTTGGAGCTTTTGGAGAAGGGAATAGAAAATTGTACTAAGATGTAAGAGAAGGAAGACACAGTGAAACTTAAGCCTTATTTTTCCTTCTTCTGAGTGCACTAGTTACCTATTTTAATAGCTCTAATTTTGCAAAGAAATCCTTAGTCGAAGAGATTTGTCTACACAGTTACATCAGAAATTTCCTGTTTTGGGGAAGTAAAAGCATGAATTTTAAAATATAACAGTGTCAAACAGAACTGAGGAGGAAAGACAGACATCACTTTGAAGTTACGTGTATTAACAACTGAAATGAAATGCACAAGAAAAAGATAGAGAGGATTAATACATTCATTATTCTTGCCATTTGATTTAAGATTACAGTTAAAAAGAATAAGAACATGTCTTCCCAATTATTCTTTTTCTTATTAGTTGTTCTTGCTTACTGGAAAATAAGACTCCTCACAATTATCTGTCAGTCATACAGAACCGCTCCCAGAGAATTCAAACAGCATGAGTTCAGTATTATCCTTGCATTCATCCTTGCCATCTAGACCCCTGCCCAGTTCGTGTTGCCATCCCATCTGTGACACCAATGCTATGCTATAGACAGCTGTTCCAGAGGAGTAACATACATCTGCAACTTAGCAGCCAGAGAATAGGATGTACATACAGGGCTCAATAAAGTGCTCTGCAAAACACCTTTAACAAGACATATTTGATACTAGACACGGTCCAGCTGCTGTGGGGGGGCCCTATCCAAGGAAATGCACCCCTCTCAGTGTGGCCAATTCATCCAGGCAAAGTGCTGAACTACTACTATCTAGCTCTGGAGCTAGCTCAGGTAGCTCTGCATTGTATTTGCACCCTCTACAGCATCTTGGAGACTGGTCCTGTATTTAAATTGCTGATGAGAGGTAGCTCCATATTCCATTAAACCCTATGAACCACACATGCTCTCAATATCAAGACTGCAAGTACTTCATGTTTGCCTAAAAAAATAAAAATAACTCCACTATATAAGGAAAGGTAGCTTGTTAAGTCTCACACACCAAACCTAACCATAATTTCAGATAGTTCATATGTCCTTTCCCTTGCTTGTGTGAGTGAGTCTGTAATAACATTTACAGTCCTTTCTGTAAGTTCAGTGGTCACCCTGATCACTTGAAAGACATATGTGAAAAAAATAGTTGGGAAAATTAACCACTTGTCTTGCCATTGTCATTGCTTTTTTTCTAGATGCACTGCTATAAATACAGAAAAGTCTTAATCTTTCAGATATAAATATGTTAGGTGTTGCTCTATTTCAAAAGTAGATTTGTAGTCAATGCAATTTTTCCAAGTTAAAAGCATCTCTTCAAATAATCTTCTCAAAAAGAACAATTTCCTGGTATAACTAGATCAGTTTTGCAATTCTGGATGTCGACAAGAAAACACCTGATGTGAAAGACAGGACTTCCACCAGACGCATCTATTGCATGCAGCAGAGCCTGAGCTAAGGGCTGTGCACGAGCAACAGTTTGACAGACGCAGCCAGTGGCCTGCGTGCTATCAGGACTCCCAGGCTTCATCTGCTCCCATGGTGGTCTGATCCCAGGGAATTTTCTCACTCCTTCACCCGTTTCCCTTTCCACCCTTTATTCCTTTTTAGGCATTGACAGCATATGGACTTGGTTGTGAAGTGCATGTAGGGCAGAGCAGAACAACCCTGACAAAGGTTACCAAGCTCCATGCTTCTGCAGCGGTTACAAATAGTTCTTAACAGGTGGCTTTCCTTGCCTTTTAATTACTAGCTGCTCTTTAGAAAGGTATATGGTCTGCTGCCACTCAAGCCATCCATCCCATACCTCTCTATGGCTTATTTCATTCACATGCCCCTTATTTAAAGCACAATCATTTAAAATAGCTAGGTTACAAAGAAAATCATGTCATCAGTTTCTCTTGTAAACTCTTGGTTCTAGAGACAACAGATGGACTCATCTGGTTTTAGTATGTGGTTAAAAAGTTAGAGTGAAGCAGACCTAAGAGGGCAGTAGAAAACAGTGGAATGTCACTGAGATCATGTCATTCTTAAATAAGAAAATGTACATATTCCAGAAAAAGAGACTGTAGTTCCTCTTCAGTTTCTTACCGTGTCTCAAGATTATAGAGTCTTCTCCCTGTACAGTAAGCTTTGTTTCTCAGTAAGGAAAGAGGAAGTAAAGGTGATACACATTAGTTAGTTTTATTGTCATGAAACAAAGTCTTGACTTATCTGGGCATCCATGTCTGAAGCCTGCCAGTAAGAGGTGAGTTGGGCCAAAGTCTTCATGTATGCCCCCACACCAGAGTTTCAACTTCTAGAAGGTACCCTGTGCCAGAAACTTATTCAAAGCAGAACTTGTGCATAAATACTCACATTGTTCTTGAGGAAGCATTTCTGGGCTGATGCTGTAAGACTTTAGTCTTCCATGAGACTGGATAGTTTAGAGGATTTCTGTGTTTTCTATTAGTAATCCTACTAATCCTTAAGTAATCTACTTGAGATATTGAAACAGAGTCACGTCTCCATAAATTTACTTTACCACTTCAACATCAAAGGTTGACAGAGGAGACATATCTGCCTTTTACACATGAGGAAGATAGGCAGGGCTATTATGTAACAAAAGCTTAATTTTATGCAAGCCTCACCTGAAGAAGATAGCTCAGAATGCCAGAAGATACCAAAGTCATTAGTTTATCCCACTGTGTACACTTCGTACTTATCCCTTAATATTAACTATTTTTTTCTCCTTTTTCTATCTTCCAATATATGCTGCTTGAATCTCTTTTCCAAATGGTTTCTATCACCCTTAACTGCAATACAAAAATAGTCCATTTGTAATTTAATGGTTTAGAACCAATTAGCTAAGTCTTTGCCTCATTTCATCAGCTCAGAATTTCTGTATATCAAATCCCATTGTTCCAGCTGAGATCCTAATGAGCTAGAATTTCTAATTTTGGTGGCTCCTAAGTTCTATTTATAGAATCCTTTCCAACAATGAATTTGTCTGTTCAGAAAACAAGGTCTGACTGTGCTCAAAAATAAGTTATAATGAGCCATGTCAGCAAATACTAGATAAAGGTAGTGCTGAAAGAGGGAAATTAATACTTCAAGCTCATTTATGATTTATGAGTTCAGAGTTAAAATGGAAGCGGCATATAATAAAGAACAATGGAAATATCTCCTCTTTAGAGAGTGAGGATGAATTGAAATTTCAGGCTTGAATAGGTTATTAATAGCTTATTGATCTAAACCATTTCTGCTACCCAAAAAAAACCCCAAAACAGAAGTTCTAAAACTGCCCAGTGATAAACAACAAATATACCCTTCCAGCAGATAGCTAAAATATTCCTGTGTGGCCATAAGAATATAGAACTATAATCACTAGAGCCATTGGTACTGCACATCCAAAACTGCATCTTCATTTGCAGATGCAATGTATGCATTCAGGAGTGTCACACTCTTACTCCTTCCAAGTTTTTCAAGGAGAGGTCAATTGGCTCTGGACTGAGTCCCATGTTGTTATGCCAGTGAAATATCATGTGACCTCAAGGAAAAGCAGAACAGTCCATTTTCTAATCCAGGTCTTGCAATCAAAAATCCCAGGCCATTTATTCAGTTTCTACTCTACCAGTTTCACCCTCTGCCACAGCTCAGAGGGATAATAATCCTATCGACCAAGTACCTGAAGAGGGCTGACTTGTGAGGCAACACCTACAGCACTGAGACTTTCTTTTAAGTGATCATCATCTTGAAAATCAGATCCAGACTTTGACGTGTTCCTAACGAATGTATCAGAAACATGAAATCATCCTCTACTGAAGTTCACAGGAAAGCTCTCAAAGGAGCAAAGATTTCATCTACCCAAGAAATACAGAAAACCTCTTTAGGTAAAAATAAGTTTGAATTAATACACATGTATCCCTCCTGTCTCCTCCCTGTTCATAGGACATCAAAATCACATTTTTGTATTACACAAACACAAACTATATTTAAAAAAGCAGAATCCTTGTACTCTTGACTATCTAGGATAAGAGCTCTCCTACGGTGCTTGCTTTTTATATGTAGACCAAATGATGGTTTTTATATACACATAATATACACACATATATAATATACACATTATAGATACACGTATAACATATAAAAAATTGCATAAATCAATCTACCAAACAGTACAATCTGTGTTTCAAATGTATCTAGTCATCTTATTGTGAAATTTTTACCTAGTTATGTAAATTCCCGTGACAGTTCAGTTTTTAATAACCTTATTCACAAGATATGGTTTGAGGAATGCTGTTTACAGCTAAGTCATTTGCTCATTTTTAATAAAGAGGTACTGCCAATTAAGCTGCAGTTATGCTATCAATATTTTGTCTACTCAAGTAAGAAAAAAGAAATATCATTTAGCTGGATTTCATTCAAGTTGCATCTCCCCAGATTTCTACATATGTATGTTCTTATCCTGCCTGGAAAGAAGAGAGTCAGTATCATGGGTGTTTTCTTCTCACCCTCAATGCATATCACCAATAAATTTATTCTCAGGTCCAGTCCCCAAGACACAAAACCATACATGTAACCATTCTCCTGCATGTAAGGTACAACTGCCATAATACAAGAGCACCTGTGTTTGAGGAATAAGGACTTCAGGTACAGCTGTGCAAATCTATACCACTGAAGTTTTAAAGAAATACAAGGACAGCCATATGATTTTAGTAAAACATTGGCATTTTGCAGTAAGAACATAAGGGAAGTGCAGATTCACCTGTTGCTACATTTATTGGTTTGCATTCTCTCTGTTGCTTTTAATTAGAAGTCAGAACCTTAAAATTCCAAACTTCTTCAAAAACATGTCAAAGTAATAGAAAATTCTTACACTGAGCTGAAAAAGGATCTATTACTTTTGTAATGGGAAAATTGTTGTACTCTTTCAGCAACAGAAGTTTCATGGGAGATTGTTTTCATCAGCAGGATGAATAAAAGATGAGTTGGCAGGTGAATAAGGCAGAAATATTTATTACTGGCATTCACTGAAAATGACACTAGAATGCCCCTAAAAGCCTGGCTGAAAAAAACTACTTAAAAAATTAACTAGCACGCCAGAAAAGGAAATTAAGATAACTCAGAACATTTTCCTTTATATCAGGCGGTTGGAAAACCACACAGAAATCGAAGTCCACATGAAATTGAACCCTCTTTTTCTTTTAATAACACAATTGGAAAAAGGCAGCAATGTGCCCTTACAAGATAGTTTTTGCAGATTTTATAGAGGATCATACACTCTATTCTGCAAAATGGCAGCAGAGAAACTACTTGAAGTCCTATGGACTACTGAAATCTATTATATCGTAGCCAGGAATTTCACAGACATGGGGCTTATTTTAAGCAAAGTCACAGTAAAAATAAATGAATGTAACCTTTTCTGTGATGTTAAGTACATTTTTCTGAAAAAGATCATGGACTTCAGGGAATTTACTCTCTACTATTATCATAGTTGAACGGATATGGCAATTATCTCTTACTCATAAACACAGCGCTGCAAATGAGAGAAAGATACTATGTATGTGCTTTAGGAGATATAACAGCAGAGAAAAACACTTGCAAACAGATAAGTTTCTTAATGCATGGTAACATCAGAATTATGGATCGATGCATAGCTTTTATGTGCTTAACAAAACACTATTCGACATGCATGCAAACAGTGAGAGTTAACTACCTTATGCTTTGTTTAAAATAAGGAGGTGCAACATGATCCTTAACCCTGACAGGTTTTAATCATGACCTAGTTTCTCTGAAAATCTAGCCAAATGACTAGATTCCACTTCTAATAGAGAGGGAACATAGCAAATCATCAAATAGGTTCAGATAAGAACCTGACCCAAGTCCAGTTGTGGAGCAAGTTCATGGAGGATGAACTCTGTAACCCAAACATTGCAACCGTATTCAACCCCACTGCTGTCCACATTTTAATCTTTCAGTCAAGCTTCCAGTATTGCCCAAATGCTTTATTTTCAAGGTTAAAAGGTTAGGAACAGAGCCTCAAACATAACTCTAACTAAAATCTGGAATAATACAGAAGGTAAAGTTCGTCTACAAGGAAGATACATGTCTATTATCTATGATAATGAAGAGGACAAAGCAATTACTCTGTATCTCTTAACACTTCAGTGCTTTGATATTTGTTGTGCTATATGGCATTGCCGTCAGAGGTAACAGCTGCCAAAAAGCTGCCAAATCCAGAGCCAAAAGGGAAGTAACCACTGCGTTATTGATAGGCATTCTGGCCATTCGTTATGCCAGGGGATTCAGTACGCCTATAAACAGTAAGCCACGAGGGTAAGAGCAGAGGCTGCAGGATAACTAGCTGTGATCTCGTGTGCATACCCTAAGGCCACTTGCTGAATACAACAGAAGGTTTTTCTCTAACTTTTTGGAGAACCACTTGTGTGCACACCTAGCTGAAAGCACGTGTCACAATTTCCTCACCTGCTGTCTTTAGAAGACAACCATATCCTCCTTCTCACATTGCTAGAAAAGAAAAAGAAAAGAAAAAAAAATTGCTCCTTTTCTCAAAGCACTTGCCCAGAACAAGAAACAGAAAACTAACCATGGAGTAAGGGGAAGAGAAGAAGGTAAGGGGAGGAGGAGGGAAGAACAACAGAATAAATACATAAGAAATGCAAGCTCTGATAGCCACAGCAGCATCAGGTGCAGACAACTATGTCCAGAAGAAAGAACTGCAGAATAAAACCAAAAAATAAAACACCAAGATTTATTTCTCAAACCCTCAGCATATTTCAGAATCCCAGCTGGCCCGGCTTACAACAAAAAGCCCAAGATATCTCTATGAGAATACCTAGACTGAACAGTAGGTCCCCATCTCCTCACAGCAGCAGACTCTTCAAGGAACCTACCAATGTAATTTCCAGGCTGTAGGTTTGTTCACAGCAAAACAACTTAACCTAAGCCACAGAGCAACCACGGGGCAGCTGTGGCCATCTGCAGCTGCTGAGCTGCATGACAGCAGGAGCTAGACACACGGATAATGGTGGAGCAAAGCTCTCCTCAGCTCAAGAAGTGCTTTTCCTTCTTGTGCAATTGGGGGCTCTTCAGGAAATTCAGGCAGGTGCCTTCACTTCACTTTCACGTTCTTGTATTTAGCAGTGCTAGGACAAGGAAACTGTTCTCCTAAAAGTTTAGCCACTTCAGGTACTTCAGGCCATTAAAACTTGGTTTTGGCAAAGACTTTGAAAATCAAACTCTTGCTCAGATTATCCAAATCATACATCTGAAGTACTAGGTAGCTGCTAATAAACCCCTTTAAAATGTATTTTGGATTTTTTTATTTGCATAACAGCACCTGAAATTCATGCATTATAAACATGCATCTAATAGTGAGAGAGACCGAAGTAAACATAGCAGCACAGCTTTCCTTTCACAAAATACAACTGACATCTTCTGGCCAACCTCGGTTCTGCAGGCATGAAATTGAGTTATTCAGTAAAGCACTGGCATTGAAATCCCTTTTGTTAAGAAAAACGCCTCACAACCGTGAAGCATTATATAGTAATGCAATAGTCACGCCATAGCAAAGATCATTTCAGAGAACATAAAGCAAAGCATGCTTAACAACGACAGGTGACAGTAAGCTGCTGGTTTCTAATGCACATTTGGTAGTTCACACCCAAAAGAGAACTATTTCCACAGCTAGCATCTTTTTTGGCTGGTTTGAGAGAAGTACCAAGTCAGAGACTGAATTAGGCCACTTGCTCCAGAGCAAGTACCCATAGGATTGGCTCCAAAACTTCATCAGGGAGCCATGAGAAATCCTACATCACTGTTCCTCCAGTCAGACTAGAGATTTCTACCTCCATGGATGTGTAATCTATTTCAGGAGCATTGAATTAATCTATGCAAGTTGGAAAAACCTCACCGAAGCCACATATAAGTTGGATTACCAGAGCATGCTTTGTGACTCACTCATCTGCTGCCTATGGTTTCAGTGCCCTTTTAAGCATTGCTAATTGCCAACATCCTTCCCCTCTGCATTGTATCTAATTCAGAAAAGTTCACCAAAAGGCAAAAAAGGTACTTTTTTTCCTCTTTAAGACATGGAAAGTGCCCTACTAAGAAGTTTCTTTGCTCAATCTGAATAGAAACCATAATTCTGTTTTAGACTAATGCAGGCCAACTAGCTGGAAAAGTCCCTGAAAGGTGGTTAACTAACACAGTAACAGGAGCAATTCTTAACTGACTGATAACTTGAGAAATCTAGAAGTAGTTTGAACGGGTTCTCCCAGATTCAAAAGACAAAGATTTAGCAAAATTTCAAGCATGTTACTTAACAATAATACTCCTTTGAAGTTTAACCTCTCAGCAACAGATATAAAGAAGGAAAAACGTATTTCTTGCACATGTCAAACTGCTTTGTAACCTCAAGAAGAGAGACACATGCTTGCATTCTTTCTTTTCTATGCTTTCTACTGAAGTATTAGGTTGCAGCAGTAAATAGTACATGACACCACTGCGACTGGCCAGTAAGCAACTGATATCTGACAATAGCACAAGGACTTGCACACAGTTCTGCTTTCAGCTCTTCTCAGTACAGTTACTGTTCTGAACAGAGAACATCCCAGACAGCGATTAAAACACCAAAAAAATCCTCCTCAAATTTCGGGTAAATATTTTGTTATCCAAAAAAGTTGTCCAAAAAAGGCCCAGAGAGAGAAGAGAGATGAGGAACGTAGCTGCCTTCCCCCCCCCCCCCCCCAATCATTCTCTTTCCTCTTCACTGGATAAAACACTAACAACTGGAATTAATGGAAAAGAAGTTAAACCTTGAAGACTGAGTACATGAACACTTGTGCTGCTACTGGTCTGTTACAATTCAAGGATTTTATCAGTGTTGTATAGATACTGTATTTCTAGTTTATTTGCATGGTTTTTAGGACACAATTGGAGCACACATTTCGTGTGAATGTTAAATGATTTTTTTAGCTGCAGGTGAACATATATATCTGCCTATATAGATGAGCCTATCAAAGTTAAAAACATTTTTATTTATGTAGATTCTCAAATTAACTGAAGCACAATTTGGATAGTCTGGCCATTGAACTCATGCTCCCTCTGCTGACTGGTTAGTTTACTGGAAACACAGTAGTATCAAGATGTCCTGACTTTTACATATTAAAAATTATTTCCACAAGGGGAAAACTGCAGAGCTATAAACATTTAAACAAACTCACAATGCCTACTCAAATTACTTACCTTTATCCCAGCTTGAACATCTACACTCCCCCCCTGCAATGTGTTTATTAATCAGCAGAGAAAATGTTCACAGGAAAATATGCTAGATTCTAGTAAAGTAACTGGATCATTAACACTTTCATCTCTTTAAAGTTTAAAAATTAATTTTTATTACGTGTAGAATGAATATTTTTATTTACAAAACAGTGATCCCCCTCACTATTTACAATGAAGTTAGAAAAAATAAATAAATACATGATGAAGGCCTGAAGACTTAAATACAAATAAGCATAGTCATTTAGGAACATAAAATAAGAGTCCTGGAGAAAAAGCAAAGTGACAAAGTTGCAGTTCAACCCAAGGATTAAATGCTAGGGAAGACAAGCGTATTTTTTGTAGTACCTACATCAACACTTAACCTCAGATTTGCTACTTAGAGTCAAGAGGCACATCTGGGGCTATTTAGGACTCACATTTGAGAAACAGACAACTGGGTGACTATTTTTGATTGTAGCTTCTCCAATATGGACTGTTAAGGAAGTTTAAAAGAAAAACAAAAACAAAACAGAACTGACCTAACTTAAAGCAAACCAACTGCCTGTAAAGATACTTGTTCCAACAAGTATTTAGGATTTCACAAGACTTGCATCTAAACATACTATCAGATCTTCATATCATTGTGCTTACAAGAGCAGATTAACACATTAAGTTCACTCATGTAAATGTTGTTCTTCCATCTTCAAGTCACAATATGCTGTGCTTATTAACACCTACTAGCTGCTTTTGCTGTTACAGATGAGAATGTCTATGATCCGATTCAAATTGATAGATTCATCATAACCACAAGTAAGGACAGATTACTGCTGTTGGCCTGCAACAAAGTGTCAGGGAGCACGCGGTTAAATCCATGATTTGTGTTCTCTTTTAAAACTCAGTAATTGGTTTAATGTTATCCCTTTCCACAGTAGGATAATTATAGTGCTGCATGTTAAACTGAGCAAAACTAATAGGAAATTAGTAGTACACTTCTTACTGTCAAACGCATTCCTTTAAACAATCATTATCAATTTGCAGTTACAACAACCTACATATAATAGTGTATCTAGAAGTAACATTTCAGATGACTTAATGCCACAGTGATTCTCTCAAAAGACAACAGATTTCACCACTGGACTCTTAACTAGAGGAGAACAAGGCAGCTTACTTTTATTTTAAGACTATACATTAGCTGTAACACAGATTTGCTACACTGCTACTGCTGTTACAGGTTTGCTCTACATTAAATGTTTTCTGGAATATTTTTAATAAAAAACACTTCATACCCACTCCGATGTGGTTTAGCCCCTTTGTTCTTCTAGCTACACTGCTAAGTAATTTCCTCCTCTATTAAGAGGTAGTCTAGAAGTGCTAGTCTTCTACTGCTTTATGCCAAAAATTACAACAGGAATAAAGCATGTAACTAATCATGCAAAAGGTTTTGTAAAAGTGAACGGAAATAGCCTGCCTAAAGCCAAAAGGGTTCAGGAATGCTGCTTGAGAGCGGTCCCCTCCTCACCCAGCTGACCTGAAGGCAGGGCAGCCACCTGCTCAGGTTAGCACTCAGCCTGACCTGCACCCTTCGCCTTTTTCTGGAGTACGAAATCTCAGGCTACCCAGTACCACTCTCATGGATCAGGGCATCCTTAACACTAAACTGGACCCAAACTACAAGAATTTCAGCAATACCCATAACATCTTACACGTACCTGAACTCTTCCTAGAGTCCCCTTACCAACAAGAAGATTCAAATCTCAGATTTCTTGAGCCAATCCTGTTTCGTTGATATCAATGGGAATGAATTTTACCCAAAAAAACAGTGCTACCTGCCTCCAGACTGCATTGCTGGATGCACTCCAGTATGTGCTAGAAGACCGTATTAGAGTACTAATAGTAGTACACGGAGTACATAGTAGAATACTACATATTAGAGTAGAATGTTTTTCTACTGTTCTGGTGCAAAAGCCTTTGCACCAGAAAGCACCTTTCCAACAATTATCTTTAAATTTATGGATGTTGCAGCAGGAGAAAGGGAAAAGGACAATTTACAAAGTACATGTCGGTAATGTGTAATGACGCATGTGGTGGTCGCAGTTGTAACACTGAATTAAAAATAAATTCTGTGTAGTCAAATGCATGGACTTTCTTTAAATGGTTTTTAGTTTCCTTTTAAATAGTCCTCAGAACAGATTACTTAAATGCCTGAAAAAGCACTGAGTTTTTATCTGGTGGAGAAAAAAAAAAAAAAAAAGAAAAACTATACAGAAAGCCCCAAACCCACAAGTGCTACCAGTTTAGGCCCAAGATCTTATCTTCTTAAAAATTACTGTAAGGAAAATTGAAGTACTTTTTCATCTGCTAAATGGCAGAAGAACACTGCTTTTATTTTTAAGTGGAATTCAGAAAAAAAGTGATCTTATTTATACCAGCTCTGCCTCACCCACACAGGTTCTTACTTAGCAGCAACAGCTGTAAACAGGCCTCTATTCCCAGTACACACATTCTTACAGGCAACAATTACTGCTGTGCATAAACAAGGAAAAGAGTCACTAGAGAACACTGTAGGTGAAATTTAAGAAAACACAGCTAATCTTCAAGCTTTAGATAGGCACTCTAGAAAGCACAGTATAAAACTGTTATAAAATACACAAAAGTATATTTTCTGGGATTAGAATGTATATCCACTACAGAAAGTAACTATCCAAACCTATAACGACAAGCTCATGTGCAAAGGCAAGAAGGAAAGGGGAAAAAGAGAAAACGTATTTTGGTGAAATATCAGCTCTGCTAATTCTCTCTTGAAAGTGAAATCCAGAGACAAAAGGTGCTCTATGTATTGCTGCATTTACACTTAGATGTACTTTTGAACTTCTGGATCTGTAAGACGTTTTTAAAATTATAGTTCATGGATTTGATGTGCAACAGTTCACAGATCAATACTTAACATAATGGGTATATTCTTTAAGCAAGTTAGACACTAAACGCTGAAGCCAAGTAGCATTGCTTGATGGCATTAGGTACTCACTATATTAGGAATATATAACATTCCTAAAAATGGAACTATGAAGTCCCTCAAGCGTCTTTGAGCTATAAATTGTCATACAACTCCACACACACAAACACACACAGTTAAGAGAATATGCATTCACACTTTAAAAGAATTCCTGAAGAAAATATGCTTTTCTTTGACATTAGGAAAAAATGTTTCACAGTCTCAAGGCTGTCTGAACAGCCTTGTTTAGTTAAGCTTCACATATACGAAGTAATTCTTTAAAGTATCTGACACTGTTAAATCAAATAGTGGTTTGTGAGTTTATTTATTTATTTCAATTACAGTGTTTCAGTAGGAGGCTACCCATTTTGCACAAGAGCGGGGCGTTTCTTGTACTCCAGGCAGCTACAGCTACTATCCATCTCCCTATCAAATTGTACCAGTCTCAGTGAAATTTGTCTCCTGTTTGGTCATTTGGAAAGTTTTACCAGTTGGTCCCATGGAATCAGAACTGAGTTGACAATCTTTAGTTTGGTTACATTTCAGTGAACTTTTATCAAAACATTTTTCCTCAGTGTGCACAGACCTGGAAACCCAGGGAACTTTCAAACTGACTTCTAGAAATGTATTTTCAAGACTAGTCAGTAACCAAAAGTTTCAGGAACTTCCAAATGGTGGCCATTGTACCAGCTTGACTATCAGGGAAAACAAACAGCAGTGATTTCCAGTATCAAAATTGGCTAATGGTGTAGAACAGCAGTAATGCAAGTCTCTATTCATTATTTTTGTAATAGTTTTCAATTGTTTCTGAATTAAAATACACCACAGTTACTGTGATATCATCTCTGTACATTCTTGCAAGGTCTTCAGGCAGTGTCAGCATTGCAGCAAGTTTCTCTTGGTCCACCTCCCCATACTCATTATTTCCAATTGCATGCCTTATTAAGTGAGTAGCTATGTTCTGGTCAAGTGAGCCAATGCCTCTGTTTTTCCTCCGAAGCAACAAGTTGTGCATATAACCCAGATTAATTGGTTTCTCAAAAGCCAGTTGTGGTTTCCTCACATTAAGCTCTGTAAGGTGTCCAGCAACGAGTTTTACAACCTTCTCATTGCTTAGCATCTCCCATAGTCCATCTGAAGCAATAACTAGAAACTTATCCTTGCCTCTTAATTTGTGGTATGTGACTTCAGGCTCTGCAGTTAAATAAGGGGGTGTATGGTAGTTTGGAGGAACATACTGATAAATATTTAAAGCCTCAGCATCACAGCTATTCTCCAGAACACTGTGTTGCAATTCTTTACTCCATTTTAATTGGACATCTCCAAAAGCTCTGGAGGGCATGAGAATCCCCAGTAATCTGTCATTCACAAATAGAGTTTTGTCCTCAGATTTCGGGTGTTCTCTCTTTAGTCTTTTAATTTCAGATTCATCAAAAGCATTGTGGTCTCGAGTTAAAGGGAGAGTAGACCATGTTCCATCTTCTTCAAGTACCCCCAAAACTGCTCTGCAATCACCAGCGTTTGCAACATGTAAGTGAACGCCATCAATGTGAGCCACACAGGCTGTTGCACCAGAGAAAGCTACTTGAAGAGCAATATTTCTCATCAATTCATTTTCCTGGGGAGCCTGAACTTCTAGTGATATGTCTGAGTCTAACCTGTTGAATGCACATATCATGGCTTCTTCTAAACTAAATCCTGCGTCAGTGTCTAGGTCCAGTAAATGTTGCCAGTAAACCCGGAGGTTCTCAAAATATCGTGAAGTTATTTCTCGATACTCTACATCACTTGGATGCTTGTGCCACTGCAGAATAGGCAAAACCGGTTTCATGCACTCCACAGCAAGCTCGATCTCTTCCAAGGTTTGCCGAGACATGAGAGACACTGCTATATAATGAAGCAGTCTCTCACTCACTGCCTGAGCACACGCAGCACCTGCATGACCATCAAAGACCCCGAACATCATCCCTTTGGTCTGCAAGCAAGTGGCTGCACTTCTGCGGTCTTCAATTGGGGTGTTGGATGCCAACTGGTTACTTTCAAATCTCAACACAGAATTAGTATTTTTACCATCCAAATCCAGTATCTTATGGGATAATTCACCTGCTCTGAGTACATCGTTGATTTGTGATGGAGACAACTGAAAAGAGAGTTGTTCTTCTTCAGTGGAAGTGTGTCTGAAAGCTCTTCTTAAGGGGAAAGTATTGTCTAAGCTCCAGCTTCCGGTAGGGAAGAGGTGTGTTCTGCAGAAAACAAGCTTCCATTTTATCCTGTTTCTATTTGGGATACATCTGGAGTACAAACGTCCTTTTCCTTGTAAAACAATGCTGTTTCTTGCTGAGCTTAAAATCCAGGATGATACAGTTCTTGACATCATAAGTCACTCCACGAACAGGAGCGACTTCTTTCAGGAATGCAGAATGCTCTTATAGCCTGAAAGATAAAAATAGGGAAGGCATAAAACTTTGATATTTCACAGGAAATTTTCCATATAGCAATGCAAGAGCAAGTCGACAGCTCACAGATTTGTTTATAACCTTTTCTAGAAGGGAATACTACAGGTAGACACATCATAAAAGGGATACAATTTCCATTACTTAATTATGACCGTGGTGAATTCAGCTTATGATATGATTGTCCCTCCCCAGCTGACTTATCAGAAAAGCTAACCTGTAGTTGTCAAGCTTCTTTTTCTTCATATTTTGTTTTTCCTTAGCAAAGCTAAGAAGAAATTCCAACATTACAAGAAAATGTAATTGTCAACTGTTCAGTAGAAAGCCCCATCTAACAAGACACAGAACAAGCAGATCCAGTTAGAAAAGAACCTAAGAATGACAATTAATGTACAACCTAAAAAAGCCGACCTGAGCACAACTCTGCCAATACATTCTAAATATCCAAAACAAAAGATCAGTACCCAAAACCCCAGAGAAAAGCTGAAAGATGTGGCAGACAAGTTAATCATCTGTATAAATTGCAACGATCCTCACATCTACAGCAAGCCAGCCTTCCTTCCTAATTCTGTTCCTGCTTATAAGCTTGAGCTTTTTGTACCTTCAAGATCTTAACCAACCCTTACACGACTGAAGTGAGATTCTATTGCTGGTTAATGTATTTATCACAGCATTGTGCTTTGATGAAATGAAAGTTACAGCAGTTACACTGCCGACTTTTACAGCTTTACAGTTAGGCATTTTTATTTGAAGTATAATTAGAATAAAAAGGAGCTGTGAGCTTTGCTGCCAGCTAGGCAACAGTGCTGAAACTTAGGGCAGCTGACATCTGGAGTTCTTCAGTTGCTGTGAGCAGAGGTGCCATCGTATTGTTTCCTACTTTAAATAAGGTATTCAGGCTAGGGGAGGCACAAACTGCTAAATAAAAGTACAACTAGATGCTTACTCCAGAACAGAATTTTGACCCAAGGATTTAAAAAACTGTATTACAGCACTGCAAGTATACGTATACCCAGAAGGTCACACCAGAAACCCACCAGAACAAGACAGCTTTTTGTGAGCTCATCACTTTCAGGTTGCCTGTAGCACTGTCTGCTTTAAGCCTCAGGCCTAAAAGGCTACATACTACTGCAATACTGGCTTTTTAGCAGAGCACTTTATCAGAAATAACAAGAAGCCAGCTCAGCCAGTTGCATAAAAATTGTTCTAATATAGATATATAGATATATATAATCTCAGAAGGAGCTAAAAACAAAACTGAACAAGTCTAAACAAAAGGCATCCTGATACAACCCAAGGACTTCACTGTTTGGAAAACAAAAGCAACGTGACACAAAGCATATACAACTGATATCTGAAGCACACCGCCCATGCTCACCAAAAGACTGGACAAGCTATTCTGCTAAGGAGCACACCACTATCACTCCTGGAGGCTCTGCGAGGACAGGCCAAGACAAAGTGTAATTTTACTGCTGAAGTCAGGAGAGCAGGTGGCAAAGCCAAGGCTAGTTCACTGTTGGATGCTCCCCCACAGCCTCCTGGGACGCTGCAATCTACCGACACTGCGCAGAGATCGGGCCCAAACAAGCTAAGAGGAAGCCAGCCGACACTGCAAACACCAACCCCAGCTAAACCCCAAAAGCTCTGAGCGCAAGACAAGCCTTCTTATCTGCATTTCCCAGATCATTCCCCATCTTATTTTTTCTTCTTTCTCTTCCCTCCCTTCTTATCCAGTTGAGATTGAAACAGTGACTTATGTGTTCTCGACTCAAAAAGCTGACAGAAATAACGCTTTGAACAGCCCTGCGCTGCTCACACCCTGGCTGACAGACACGGCAGGCTTTTTCTAGCAGCAGAGCTGCCTAACACCACTCAGGCATGTGCTTGCCTAAGTTCAGGCAGCGCTGGTCAGCCCTAGAGCATATTCCTGAACAAATACTACATTTATTGCCCATACCTACAGTTTTCACGTCCTGGGGTGCTTACCCCGACGCAGCGTGCGGGCTCCGCTCCTGCCCAGGAAGGAGGCCCAGCGATGAGCGATCCAAGGCAAAACAAAGTTGCAGCGCTAGTAAAAGCAGGGTGCTCAAGACCGTTATGCAAGAGCCGATTACATAAATCTCGACATTCCCTGCGCGGCACAGCCCCGCCTCGGCACCCAACGCGAGGGGAGGCGGCGGCACCCCCGAACGCCCAACGGCCCCAGCGCGCGGCCCGCTGGCTCCCGCGAAGCCCCCGCGCCCCCAGCGCCCGCGGCGGAACGGCGGACACCCGCTGCGCCTTACAGCCCCCACCCCAACACGGCCATGTCCTCCCCCCGCAGCCCCCGCCTCCTGACACCTCCCCAAACGGCCCCGCCGCACGCACCCACGCACGTCCCCCACCTCCCCCGTCCCACGGCGGCGGCCCAGCCCCACCGCCGCCCCGCAGCCGCCCGCCCCCGTGGCCCCGGCCGCCCCACCCCGCTGCGGCGCGGGCACAGCGGGCAGCCCCGGCCGGGCGCCGCCGCCGCCCCCGCACGCCCCCCCCCGCCGGATCGCCCCTTCCCCGCGCACCGGCCCGCCCGGCGCCCCGCGGGAGGGGCTCACCGCCGGGCCAGCACCCAGCCAGCCTCCCCGGCGCGACCCTCTCGCGGCCGCGCGGCCGCGCGCTCGCTCGCTCGGTCGGTCACTCGCTTCCCCCGGCCCCGCGCGGCGCCCCCCCCGCCCCGCACGCACCTCCGCGGCCGCGACGCGCCGCCACGCGGACCGCCGCCGCCGCCTGCAGGTTCCGGGCTCGCCGGCGCGGGGCGGGGCGCCGGCGCTGACTGGCAGCCGCGGCCGCCCAACCCGCTGCTCCCACGCAGGGGCCGCCCTCGGCGCCCCGCCCCCAGCCGCGGCCGCGCCAGGGGCGGCGCGCGGGTTCCTGTCAGGACACGGCGGGCGGGGCGCGGCGGTTGGTGGCGGGGTGGGCGCGTGCTGGGGCAGGGGCCGCGCCCCGCCGCCCCCCTCCGCCATGTTGTGCTGCGCCGGGGCCGGTGCCGGCGGCAGGTACGCAGCGGGAGCTCAGGCACAGCCGCAGGGGCGCTCCGCAGGGCGGCCGGCCCTGGTGCCCGGAGGCCCGGTCGTGCCCTCGAGCCGCCCGTTACCTCAGCCGCCCCGCGATTGCTCAATCGACCTGTGTCCCGGGCTGCCTCCCAGGCTCCTGGCGCTGAAAACCGCCGCTTCCCGAGCTGCTGCTGCGGAAGGGCCGGGGAATTTCAGCCTTGCGTTTCTCAGATTCTGCTTATTTTTGAAATAATAGGAAATAAAGGCATTCAGATGGGATGCTTTAGAAGAAAAGCATCAGCAGAATCATTTTTACTATCACTAATGCTGTTCAAAAAAGGTTATTTGGGGAGGGTTCCTCTTTTTTTGGCTTTTTTTTTAAATATAATTCTACACCCCTCAAAGCCAGAGCCATCAGCTGTTGAGGGTCAAAATCACAAAGCTGTTTGAAAATGATGGGCCATATAAATTATGAAGGACAAAGATTAAGGGTTGCTGGCTCCAGATTATTTTAAGTTTCCACTGTCTACTTGTCTTAGCTGACATTTCCATTGACTGAGTTTATACGATGCAATAAGACAA
The DNA here is from genome assembly GCF_036370855.1 of Dromaius novaehollandiae. NCBI lineage: Eukaryota > Metazoa > Chordata > Aves > Casuariiformes > Dromaiidae > Dromaius > Dromaius novaehollandiae. Next base: position 14,727,993 of record NC_088110.1, read on the forward strand.
GGAATGGGCCCAAAGTGCATGGAGGTCAATAAGTAATTATTGCTTATTACGTATTGGTTACGAAGTAGTCATTACATTAATATGTAGTAATGATTTTGCAAGAGTAGAAGCTCGTAAGTCTGAAGAGGCTTTGATATGATCAGTTCATGTTTTATTTTTCTGGCATCTTATATTGAGGCATTTTTCATTTAAATAATGTATTACAGGTTCCTTAGATGAGATAAATGCGTTCCCAGCTTATCTGGCAAATGGAAGGATGTGTGATCGTATTTGTGAGTCTGAACTTTCATTTGTTTCTTTTTCTTTGTTAACACAATGAAACACGGGTTTATGTCAAATGGAAGACCAAACAAAATGGAAGGTCAACTTAGAGAAAGCTTTCAGGGCATTGTTTTGGCACACATGGAAACAAGTTATCTTAAATGTACACAATTCTTTTACTTGTCTGAGGAACCTGCTGAACTGCAAGAGGTCATCTACAGTAGCCCTGACCTGCATCTGCCTGCTTTGTTCCACTGTTCCTGTATGCTGGTAGTGGTTCCTGGGTCCCCAGACATCCTTTGTTCTGACCTGCCAAGGTTTTGGCTTTTGCACCTTTTACTTGACAGGAGAGGATACTAAGTTAAACTGAGATTCAGATCCTGCTTTGCAGTGTTTGCTTATGCTGATGTTGTGGACCAGAGTGATATATAATTAGAGTAAAAAAGTGTAAATGCTACTCATTCATACAATTTGAGGAAAAAACCAGTATTGCTCAGGCTTGCAGTATTTTTGCTTTCAGGAATACCTAATTAACAATGGCAAATTCCTTTGGCAGCAGTGGCTTGGTTGCCATAGCACTCTATCTTGCTAATTTGCATTGAAAAAATCATAACCCTAGTTTCTTTAAATAAAGCTAGGCTTTGGTTTTGACTCTGCTCTTCGTAAGTGAGCTAAAGTTCAGTCTTGAGTGCCCTGCACCAGGAAAGGGTTCTTGCCAACAGTTCAAAGGAAATGAATGTAATTCCAAGGGCATCGTATTAAAGTGCAGTGATAGGTTAAAATGTAGCAAATGCTATATTTAGCTTTTCAAGATACAATTGTATCTGTTGACTTGTACAGCCAGCAACTCTGATTCCTTTGCAAATGCATTTTTTTGCTCATTCCTGTGTTGCTTGTTTAGGCCATGATCCAGCTCCCATTACAGTGCAGTTTCAACAGACTTCAGTAGGTTTCAGATAAAGTGAAATGATTATTTGAGCCTGAAAGGTCAGTCCCAGAAGGCTATTGCATGAAACAGGTTGTGGTCAGGTCACTGAAGCATATGACTGCTTCACTTGTCATGTAAAGTTATTACCTCCACAGTTTCTAAGCAGACAAATCTTGCCAGGTATTTGAGAGAGGAGAACACTGCTTAAGTTAATTCTGCCAGCTTGTATGTTTGTATGAATGGAGGAATGTGAGACTATGAAAGAAACTTAAGGATTAGTTTCATATTTTGTTGAATTTAATTCAGCTATTAGATACTGTGGAGAGAGGTAGTCCTAGTCTCTCCCACGTACCACCTCTTCTGTTAGATTTAGCTGTCATGTGACCTCACGGCAAGTCAGGCTGTCGTCAGATTTGACAAGATAATAGTTTGTTTGGTGGGATTGTGATTCAGCTTCCTACATGGTAATGTGATCATTAGACCAAATGTTTCTCAAAAAGAAATGGTGTATGAAAGTAAACTTGCTACAGCTCTGAGTTTTTGGTCTTTAGTTTAAGTTAAGAAACATACCCAGAAGGTATCTCGGAGATGGTAGAGCGGCTGTTTCAACTTTTTCATATCCTGTTATCAAAGGAGGCTCGTTCAGTGAGTAACTGGCTGTGAGAAACTTCAGGTGAGTTCTGTGAGAAACTTCAAGCTTTCTATCTTACTTTCCTTACACTGATACTGCACTCCTTGAGGCTTCCCGTGTTCCCATTAAACATTCCTTTTGCCACCATACTTATTTGTTTGGGCAACTGGCTGTGACTAATTTGATGTGATATATGTACAGATTTCCATTTCCAGAAGCAGAAAACAGATGTCTCTCAATTATCACTGCCTTCACAGGATGTGCTTATGTGGATTGCTCTCCACTAACCAACAAATATCCATGAAATGTGTGGGACTGCTAGTGCGTTGTAAGCCTTACTCATGATGGGGACACACGAAGAAGAGAATCATCAAATATACCTGATTTTCTTAAGAAAACAAATTAAAATCAGAATAATATTTCTAATGAATAACTAATATTTTTCCAGCAAGCCTACTAGTTAACAAACACAATTTGAATGCAATGAAAAAAAATTTACTTGACATTTTGCTGAAGTGAGAAGAAAGCCTTAGTCTGGTGATGCACATTAGAAACTAGCCATAGATGCAAACACTTTGGAAGCTGGTGAATGACTGTCATGCAAAGGAAGGTAGGTCCTTTGAATGAATTCACTTTCTGGCCTGTAGTATAGAATACTAGTAGAATTAGAACCTGCTTCTGCACAAAAAGTGCAACAGTGTAACTGTCTTTTTGAAAGGAAATCAGTACAACTTCAGTCCACAAAACAGTTGGATCCTTTCATGCTCAGAGCCTAGGTAATTTGCCCTGTGAGCAATGACATACATTTCACTTGCTGCATGTGGCCTTTTGAATTTTCACAAGCACCCTAGATGCAGAGATGACTTCTTATAAGCAAAAGGACATAAATGAGAGTTGGAAATAAAAGTTTCCTCAAAGTCTGTTAAAGCAATTGCATTTTTCTAGTTTGGAACAGCAAATTCCAGTCTTTGATATTTCTATATAATCTAAAATGAAGAGTCAAATGCTAGAAAAGCAAACAAGATGCAAAAAATGTCAATAAACAGTGGTAAACACAATGAACAACTGTTGGCAACATGTCATTCCAGCTCTCTGACTTCATTTTACCTCTGCTGTTCAGCAGAAACTCAACAGTGTGTCTGTATGTGAAGCTGCAGTGACTAAACTGAAGATTCAGTTTAAGTTAATGTAATTGAACTGGTGCAAAGGCCTATATGCTTCCTGTAATTGGGATTTGAACTTCTTCCACATTGTTTTTTTAACCCGAAGTTGCTTATGAGAGGTTTCAGGCAAAACTGAAAGCCAAGGTTGCACCAAAATACATGTTTGCTTAAGGTTCTAGACCACTGTAGAAGTGAGTTTAAATTTCTTAGGGACAGTTTACAAGTGCAGGCAATTCTTTTGGCTTGGTCCAAAGTGCTCAAATGTAGAAAAATAATTATATTCCTTTCCTCCCTCTTCTGCCTCTGCCTTCTTCCCCTCCAACAGATGGACAGGCTGTGTTCTCTCCTGAATTGCTGCATTTCATCTTCCACTATACAGTGAGCATTAAAGTGAATTAATGACAAGTTTGCATTACTATATTGCTGTTCACAGCCTGGAGTTGAGTGGGTGAATTTTTCACTAAAATTCAAAGGCAATGCAGGTAGTACTGTAAATGGAACAACAGAGGTGTGAGTATTCCCTGCCTTACAGCCATGCAAATTGGGAGTAGTTCTGTTAAAGTCAATCAGGTTTCATCAGCATACAGCAGTTTCATCGGGGTGAGTGAGATAAAACTGGAGCCCCCAATGCTCCAGTTTAAATTGCTTTTTTTTTTCCCCAGTCTTCTGTTTTTTCCTGAAATGATCCCTTTTGTATCTTTCTGACCTTTGAACACCACCAAAAGCAGCGTCTCCTAAGGCACCTTGCAACACTTTTCCAGTGAAATTTATGTTTGAATTACTTTACAGTAAGTTGTGAAACTTACCATCATAAATCACTGCTAGATTGCATCAACTACCTCACTGAAATCACTTAAAAATCATTCTGTTTGCAGAGGGTAGAAAAAACCTAAGTTGAACTAGAAGTGTGAAAGGTAAAAAAATTAAAGTTAACAGACTGAGCAGTTTATCAGGCAGAGGATATCTCCAGTCTATCTGTGAAAAGAGATAAATAATTGTAACTGATTTATTAAGTTTCTTTTTGTAAGACTGATTTTTATCTCATAAAGGAGACTGTACTTACAGCCAGCACAGGGATTTCAATTACAGTTACCCAAACCTTTTAAAAATAATCAACATCAAAGTCTGTGTCTTTCATCTGCTGTGTTTTAACTGAACTAGCCTTAAAAATGTTTTTAGCATTTTAAGCATTCTAGTAAGAAATTGAAACAGACCACTAGAGGGCATTTTTAGTCTAGTTTTTACAGCTGTTCACTTTCAGTCCCTATCCTAAATATAAGGCCTTGTATTTTCTCAGTCATGACAAATGTGATCATATTGCAAGTTAGGCTAAGTCTTGCTGAAGTAATTAAGATTCAGCTGCTACTCTTCTTTCAAGACAGTTGTTAAAAGACAAATAAGTATAGTACATGTTTCAGAATCTGAATAACCTTGATGGAGGCACTTTGATGACTATTGTTTAGACAGAGGTCTGTGCAGAGGACGAGTTCAGAATGGAAGCAGAGAAAATGAGGTTTCAGCAAATCCTTAAAAAGTACTGATACATAGCACAGGTATTTGGCCCTATGAAAAGCCTTTGAAGGGAACATTTGTCTCTAAAATACTCTTAGCTAAGACTTCAGACCAGCAAACTGGCATTAGTTACTTGATTCCTATGGTCTTACAAAATGTAGCACTCTTCTAAGTTGATGATCATGTCTTTATACAGAGACAGCAAATTTTAGCTCAGCTCAAAATTGGTGATAATCGTTGCTTGTATTTGCATAGTTACTATCCTCTGAGGGTCTCAAAGCATATTATAAATATGGTACAGAATCCCTGAAGTTCATTATACTCATCTCAATCATAACAAGATAAGATAATGTTGGTAAAAGGAATCAAGGATTTCTTTACTGAGGTGCTGAAGTTAACTATTTCAGCCAACATAGTAACAAGCCGAGATTTTAAATACAAAATACAAATGAACACGAGCTCTTATTCCCAAGAATATCATTATTGGGAGAACTTTGCTCAGTGAAAAAGAATCATCAGGTGAGGCTCTTCATGTTATCCCTTCTGAAAAATAGCTTAGATTGGTGATTTGTAGTCTTGTGGAGAACAGTTTTACCATTATTAGTTTTGCTGTATTCTTTCCAGAGGACTATATTTTTAGTTACAGGGAAAAGATAGTACAGTAAGGTTTAATCAAACTGAATACTGTACCTTCATTACACTGATTACATTCTTCATTGAGTATACAATCAAATTTGTCATTTCATATAATATTTTATATTTCTTCCTGTAATCTCAAAAATAAGTGAAGTGCGTTAACTTGTAGAATGTAGTGTAAAGGTTCAGGATCATGTAAAAACTATATATTTATGCTTTTTTTAATTAGAGCATCAGGGTTTCAAGATGAAACAAGGAATACAAAATAAGATTTTCTATTATCAGTAAATTTTATTTCATCATAGTAAGATGTATCATATTCTTTAATCACACAACTGAAAAAACAGTAAATAAGAATTTATTTCTAAAAGAAACTGTAGTAAACATCTCTCAAACTCTGAACACCTTGTGGGATTCAACTTTTAAAGCTCTTTATAACTAAGCTTTTACAATAACCTTGAGCTAAATATCCTTCTGTTGATGAGTAGACCACGCTTAAAGAAGCTTAAATAACATGGTCAAGGTTACAGAATAGACAAATTCTATAGACAAACAAGATTAGACCAAGTGATTGTAGTTGGAAAAAGTGGACAAGGTTTTGACATACAAGTCCTTCTTCACTGTAGAATGAGGAAAGGAATCCAAACAGCCCCTTACCCTGTGGTTTTATGAATTAGGCTTTAACCTCTACTTGAAAGACTCTGAAGGAGCAGAAACCTACTTAATGCTTAGTGTGAGAGAAGAAAATCACTGAAAATCTTGAGAAGTAACCTGCCATGGTAATATATGCGCTAATACAGCACGGATAATGATGGTTGGATTGAATTTTTTAATGCATCCTTAAACTGATCTATATAAACATATTATAAACTATATATACACATACTATAAACTTGTAGTGTGGTATCACTTATCACACGTAGCTTAAGTTACAACCATAATAGCATTTTAGTTCACACTTGAAGGGTATAATTCTTATCTGTATTTACATGATTATACTATAGCATAACAGAGTTCCTATGATGCTGGAGGAAAGACATCAAATCATTCCTTCATCCAAGGCAGATGTATTGGTGACTTGCTCAAATCCTATTGGCTGAAGATACTAAGCAATGTTTTCTGTTAAGAGTTCAAGGGGAGAAAAAAAACACCAAACTGCTGTGGAAAGTGGTCCTTTCCTCTTCTCTCCCTCCATTTAGGTTGGGAGAAGTAGGCTGGTTCAAAATATAGAGGGAGAAGATACATACTTGATTTTAAAACCTTATTGATTTCATTTGTTAAAGAAACGAAGATACAATAAGAATTTTTCTGCAATATCTGTTTGCATTACTAGCCAGATTACATTAATAGTTAAAAAATTGTACTTTGTAGTGATTTTCCATTTCCTGCAACATTTTGTATGCAAGAATCTCGAATCTAAACAATGCTGAATTAGCCTTCACAACATCCCTGTGAGGTTTCCTAATTTTACAGCAGAAGAAACTGAGGAATGGAAAAGTTTAGTACAGTGTACCAGGAAAACTATAGAAGAGTTGGGTCTAGAATCCTGGTCTTCTATTCCTAGTACTATGCTTCAAGATATCTTTTTCTTCCTTTCTGTAAAGATTTGCCCATAATAGCTATTTCTCTCCCCCCTCTCCTTTTTTTTTTTTTTGCTGCTTTCCTTTAAATTTTACAGCTCTGAGGGATAGTAATCTAAGCTGTTGAAGAAAACCAATAAGACATCAGCAATTCTACTTGAAGTTATACAGAGTAAATAAAACACCTGAAGTCCAGAATGAAAACAACTGAAAATAGACTGAGAATAGTTACAGCTAACACTGTATTTATTTCTGGGCAAAACAGAATTCTGAAGAGTTGTCATGAAAGCAGCAGAAGCAGTAATAATACTAAAGTATGTCTTTTCTAAAGCAACTCTTTTGAGGATGTAAAAGTACTCAGGACTGATGAAACCTTATGGCAGCAGGTCAGAGATACTCTCTACAGATATAACTAGGAAATGGTTTGCACAGCAGTGCGCATTCAGTGCAGTCTGTTTCTATCTGTGTCAGGTCCCTAAAGCAAAGCAGTATGTATACAGTCTTGGGGGCAGGGTGGGGGAAGACTTGCAGGGCAAAGCACGTAACTGAGGTAGAATTTGAACAATATCATAACAGCTACAAAATATGTGCCTGAATTGCTGCAGATGTTCTTTTCAACTAAAAGTAATGAGGGCATTATAATTATGCATGCTGCATTGGCTAAGAATGAATGTTCAAACAATACAGTGCAGTAAAATGGCCTGCTTATAAATGCTGAGAACATTATATTTATTTTAATCAATTACAGCATCATAGAACAGTAACTTTAAAATGAGTATGCCATTTTTGTACCAGTGCTTATTGGAGGTAAAGAACAACTTTTCCTCTAGTGCTACTGATGCACACTGTTACATGTCAAAAGACAGCAAGAATATGAAAGGAGTCTAAGTCAAGGAAACTCAGCAAAGCACAGATGCTAACAAGTAAAAGATCTATGAGAAGTCGGCAGGAAGATTTAAGCCTAATTTGCCCATCAAAATTCTTGATTATTATATCATGTATTAAATTAGACAACTAGAAGTTGAGGTAATCAGTACTAATAGATAACTATCATTTCCTATTTTATGTTATAAAATGTGATAGATCAGTTTCCCATTTTATATTAAAAGGGATTTTAATTTCATCTTAATATTTTAGTTTAAGGTCCTGGAGAGCACTCCAGATTACTCAGCTATCCCTTATATTTAAAAAAGTTTTAGTTAAAAAGATCTCATGTTTTTCCAAAGAAAAAGTCTTATTCAAATAAAATAAAATCAGGAGATGATTTCTCCCCCTCCAAGTAGAGAGTGTTCACAGAAATGGCTATCTTGTGTGCTCCATGGGGTGGAGAGCTAAAGGCTAGAGTTTGGTTTTGGTCTCCCAGATGTGGAAGCTTTGGATATTTCAGGGCCATTATCAGTTTTCTTCTTCAGGCCTTGAAGGAAGCTCGAACTACTCTCCCCCTAAGAGGCTGAGGAGGGCGAAAATTATTCACCATTTGGATCCTCTGGTCTTCCTCACTGGTGAAGAGAAGAGTTCGGAATTTCTCCAGCTGCAAATTCATGTGAAATAACTTACTGCTTAAAGGAGAAATTGATATTAATGTCTTCGAAAAAGGGCCAAAGGAAAGCATTCAATACTTTACAATCTGTCAAGAGTACCGGTTAAAGCAAAGATCCTAGAGAATATTAATAAGTGAAATAGAAGCCCTCTGATTAAATTATTCACAGCCTAACTTGCCCTCTGCAAAATGAAACAATCACTGCCTTTAGTCCAAGGCTGAATCCTAAAAAACTGGGAGAATATTGGAACTTTACCTGTTTCTCAGAAATCCTGATGGGTTCTTTCAGCACTATCCATGTTACACTCTCATTAAGAGGCGGTGTTGTCAAGGAACCAGGGTACGTCCAATAATCTAGACTCAAAGGCAGGAGACATTTGGGATTGAAGCTTCTAAACTGAGCTTTTGTCCCCTGGAAAAAATTGATACTTTAAATTTCTTTCTTTCTTCTTTCAAGTGCATGTTAAAAGAGTCTAAAAAACAGCAAGAGGGTGGGGGGGAAGAAAGCAAACCTATGGTGGTTTGACTGCCTCATAACAATTGGTATCTAAGAATAGCATGAAAACAGACTCAGGAAAACTTTACATGCTATAGTGTGGCAAGTGTGACCTCTATTGCTAGCTTCCTAGGCCTTGAGAGTTCTTGCCCCATTGCTTCTACTAGAGCTCAGCTTTTGTCACAAAATGTCCAAAAACAGTGTATGAAATAATTTGTGTATAATGTTGAGTGTGAGTTGTAGATAACAGCATGTGACTCTACCTAAGGGATGGCAGGACTCTGACTTGTTACTTGCTATTTTCTATGTCTTTCATCTACTTCAGTAAACAGTTCAGAATTATGAAAAACCTGGCCCAAGATAGTCGTCGTCTGCTGGGACAAATATTGGCTTTAAAATAGAATATCCAGGTCTAAAACCAGAGCACGATAGATCAACCAAAAAACAGTAGAAGGAGCCCAGATAATACTTTGATAAGTGCTGTGTCTGAAGTGATTGCCTTCAAGGCTACCACAGTCCAGGGCAAGATTTTTCAGCCAGTGGTTGTATTCAGAAGTATCTGCAAGGTGTTTAGTCATTCACATTAAGAACACTGTCCAGCTGTCTAAAATTGCTCATAAGGAACAGAATGAGCAGATTATCCCCAGTGACAAACCTGCAGAGCGTCCACCACTACAACTGAGGGATAACACTTTCTTTACTATAAGTGGAGGACATCACTTTTAAACATCAAAGTATGGTCAAATACATCTACATGTTGCCATTAACAATTGCCTTCACTTTCCATCTTTCATATAGAGAGAGAGGAACAAGGAATAATATGCCTAAATATGTCTACTCAAGTATTACATATAGTTTATTTTGAATTATTAGGACTCATGCATGTGACAATGCATTAACCCCATGCAAATCATAAAAAGGTTAACATGGTGATGGTGGTCTGTCTAATCGGTCTGAGCTTCAAAAAAATGAAGCAGGTAGCCTTTAAAGCTTTCAGTCGTATCTGGTCAAAGACTACCTTTAGGTCTCACTGTGGAGGAGCAGACTAGCTCTTACTCCCTGACAGAGCTTTGCAGTAGAATTAAGCTGGACAATCAGCTCTGACTTGTTCAAGGCGAGACTTGATGAAAATGGATTATTTTGCTGACTGTAAGAGCTGAACCTGAAGGCTCATGCAGCTTTTGATTTTAGACGGTCCAGGAAAGGTAGAACCACCAAATGACTAAATGGGGTCAGCATAGCATTGGGAGGCATTTGAGGATAGGCAAATCAGCCAAAATTTGGAGGGGAAGGGAACGGAGGCATTGATCAGGGAGGATACAGTTTCAGTGATGTTCTAATGATGGGAGGATTTATAGTGAGCCATTTTTCATTTTTATTGTTTGTGTCTCAGACATGTACATGAGCTTAATATTTAAAGGATATTTCAGAAAGAAAAGTTAGAGCTTAAAACTTACTTTAAATTTTACCATGTAAAAAGCGTCAGTGAGTCTGTTCATATTGGCATGTTCTTTCCCAATCTAAAATAGTAATGCACAGATTAAACAAGAATGACTATAATTATGTTTTGAATAGATAGAAAATTATTTTTTATCTGAATCTCAAAATTCCTACTAAAGTAGATTTAACAGCAATTTGCAAAGAGTTACTGCTTCCAATCAAGTCTGTTTTCCTAAGCACCTCTTAAATATGTGGCTTGCTTCTCAAACATTTGACAGTATGATGCTTTTCATCAAGTAAACATGCTATTTTTGTGATTCTTACCTCCAAGAAAACACCAACTACTGCCAAGCCATCTGGAGCTGCTGCTGCTTCTCCAAATGTTGCATATTTTCTGGCATTCCAGTGAACTAAGTGGAGCTTTAAAAGAGAGTTAGAAATATAAACAAATTAAAGATAAAAGCTTTCAACATAGGTTGCCTCATGTGTAGCAGACAGTGACACCAATTGGTAGCAGAATATAGGTGTTGCTCAAAAGACATATTTGGGAAGATTAGCAAGTTCTAAATCAGTCTTTTGGATCAGTCAGTTAGCATGGACAGACACCAAGCAAAGAGCTCCTATAAATTAATCTTAATTTGAAGCAAGTCAGGTGTTAACAAATGATTCCATGACCTAGCTAACTTCCCTGATCGGGGCCTTCATCCCATGAAGCACTGTGCTCCACTCCTCATTGCTGGAATCTGGGATGTTACCCTCTTGTAGGATTTGGGATAGACCTTTCTGGGAAGCAGCAGTATTTGGGCCTAGCTTTGCAGAAGATTCTCAAGAGCCTCCAGGTGAAGCCATTTCTAAGCTATGTATGGCAGCAACATGGTCATTTTGGATTGTAACCACGAATTTAAGTGTGTCAGGTAACAGAGTTATGCACTGCTTCTCAGCATCACGTTTGTGAGTGTCCTTCCCATCTGCACAAACAGAAGGGAGCAACAGATCATGTTAAGCAGGCTAAACTAGGCAGCCGAGGGCTGTTAGATGTAGAAGCAGTTCTGTCTGTTCAGCCAGACCCAGCTAGTCCTGTGGTTTAGCTGCTTTGCTCACAGACTAAGATGACTGAGAACCTTGGAGAAAGGGCTGCACTGGGGAGAGAAGTTTGCATTCCA